>NW_023994910.1:0-122500 GCF_015586225.1 Lucilia sericata | reverse complement strand
GGTTAGGCAGGCATTTTTTTATTATTTATTTTATGTTTTTAAACAATTTTTTGATTCGTATGTGACAATTGTTAAGCCCTTATTTTTTCATTTTCTGCTGCTTTGTTTTGCTTTAATTTTAACAAAATTTGTAGCAAATTCTCAACCTTGTTCGAGACCTTAGGAATAAATCACAAAAACCTTTTTCATTTTAAAATTTCGAAAAGGATTATTTGCTTTCAATTTTATGTTTAATGTTTATGCTTAAGGCGTTACACTTACTGTGACAAATATTTTTCAATAAAAAAGAAACTATCCTTGCCAAAAAATATAAAAAAGGAATTAAGTCCTAGCAGCGGTTTACCTGCTGAGCCTAAGATTTATTTGTTTTTTGTTTTCTTTTTCCGAAGGCGGCGTTTCTTTTTGTTTCTTTTTCATAACATTTTTTAATTTCATTAATCTATTTTCCATTTTCTGCTTGATCAGTGAGAAAATAGGATTTCAATTTAAAGTTGGTCGAACATGTTGTGGGTTTTTGTTTGAATATCAAGAGACAAATTCCAGATTTGTGTTAAGTTTTGTGGAGGGATCAGTAAGACGGATTAGACAGACAGACGGACGGACAGACAGGCGGACATAGCAAAATCGATTAAGTGATGATTCCGAGCCGATTAAGGTGGGTGTAGGGTGTATGTACCAAATTTCATAAAATTTTCTTGAAAATTGCGGACTATAGCTTGCGCACAAGATTTACATGGACATACAGACGGACAGATAGACAAACAGGCAGACAGATGGACAGACAGACGTACGGACAGACAGGCGGACATAGCAAAATCGACTCAGTGATGATTTCGAGCCGATTAAGGTGGGTGTAGTGTGTATGTGCCAAATTTCATCAAATTTTCTTGAAAATTGCGGACTATGGCTTGCTCACAAGATTTACATGGACACGCAGACGGACAGATAGACAAACAGGCGGACAGATGGACAGACAGACGGACGGACATACCAAAATCGATTCAGTGATGATTCCGAGCCATTTAAGGTGGGTGTACGGTGTATGTGCCAAATTTCATCAGATTATCTTGAAAATTGCGGACTGTAGCTTGCTCACAAGATTTACATGTACATATAGACGGACAGACAGACAAACAGGTAGACAGACGGACAGACAGACAAACAGGTAGACAGACAGACGGACATAGCTAAATCGATTCAGAAAGTGATTCTGAGCCGATTAAGGTGGGTGTAGGACCAATATTTTTGAGTGTTACAAACTTCAGCACAAACGCACTTTCGCCACTATGGGGTATAAAAAGTGTCTAAATGTGCGACAAGTGTCTTCTTTTAAACTATTTCTATATAAAGCAAGTGTTTAATTTTCGTCATAGCAAATTGTTATACCCTACACCACTTTAGTGGGGAGGGTATATTGGATTTGTGCTGATGTTTGTAACATACAAAAATATTCGTCCTAGACCCACCTTAAAGTATACCAATCGGCTTAGAATCGTTTTCTGAGTCGATTAAGCTATGTCCGTCCGTCCGTCCGTCTGGCTGGCTGTCCATGTAAACCTTGTGCGCAAGGTACAGGTCGCAATTTTCAAGATAATTGGATGAAATTTGGCACGCACGTTTTATTTGACCCAAGGACGAAGCCTATTGAAAATGGTTAAAATCGGTCCATTATTTCACCTAGCCCCCATACAACAGAACCCCCCGAAAAGGGCTTCTGAGCTCATAATTATGTTAAATATACAGATATATCGATAAAATACGGCACAACTAAGTTTTATAGAAGTCTTGATGACCCTGCCAAATTTCATAAAGATCGGGCCACATTTGACCCTAGCTCCCATGCAAAGTCCCCTTCAGAAAGTTACTTGAATGTCCCAAATTAACTTATAAACACAAATATCGCGATGAAATTCAGCACAATAAAATATTATGTCAATATAAATATATTCACAAAATTTTATCGGGCTTGGTCCATATTTGCCCCTAGTCGCCATATAAAGCCTCTTTCAGAAAATTAGTTTTTCATCCATAAATTGCTTAAATGTATCGGAACAAGGGAATATTGAAGATAAATGCTTTATTATGAAAAATAAATCACATTTAATATTCATAACTGGTGTAGGGTATCATATGGTCGGCCACGCCCGACTATAATTTCTTACTTGTTTTTCCTTTTAGTTTCTCTCTTATATAGAAAAATATCTCGCTTTTTACTCTACTTTAAGAAGAAATGTCCACAAAGTTTCTTCTTTTAACACTCCTTTCTATATACAGAAAAGTGTCTTCTTTCTACATGGAAAGATATCTTCTTTTCTATACAGAAGAGTGTCATTCTTGAAGCCTTATTTCTATATAGAAAAGTATCTCGCTTATATAGTTTTCTATATAGAAATTGACTTAATTTTATAGCCTTTTCTTTATAGAAAATTTCTTCTTTTAAAAGTATTTTCTATATAAAATAGTGTCTTCTGTTTACACTTCTTTCGATACAAAAAGAGTGTCTTCGTTTTAGATACTTTTTAGATAAAAGAGAAAAGTATCTCATTCTATAAATATTTATATAGAAATTGACTTAATTTTATACACTTTTCTTTATAAAAACACTCTTTTCTAGATAGAAATTTGCCTAATTTCTACAGTCTATTCGATACAATAAAGTGTCTTCTTTTTAGATACATTTTAGACAAACGAGTGCATATATTTTCAACATAGAAAAGAATCATTCTTCAAACGAAAACATTTTTCTATATAAAAGTGTCAAAAAAGAAGATAGAAAAGAGTCTTAAAAGAAGATACTGTTCTGTTGTTCAGTTGTAGAATAAACTGTTTTTTTCTCTAGAAAAGTATTTCCTCTTTGTGTAACGCTACTTTGTCAAGTCTTTGTATGCTCACTAACATGTATTCTTCTCCCTTTCGCCTGTCTGTGTGTTCTCTCAGTTAAGGGTTGTTTAATATAGTGTATCCTTTAATATTTTCTGGCTTAATATTACAACAATCCATAATAATAGGATTTAGTTTATGGCAAAATCTCTAAACTAATATTATTGCATCAAGTATGTTTTTGTAACATAAAATTTGGCTTATACTTGGTGAACATGTTCTGCTTGAGTTAATTTAATATATTGGCTGAACATGTAATCATAATGGTATCACAACTACATTTACCCTGATTTAAACAACTTAAAGGTCAACAAGTTCAATTTCCAAAAAAAATATATTTGCAAAAACTATACACATTTGCAAATATTGGCAGCAAACTTTAACAAATTATAGGGGAGATTAAATTAAAGAGTGTACGGCCGTTATAATTTGAATTTCTGTCCCGCATATCCTGCTGTGTTAAGTTCATTTACATCATTTATCAAATATGTAGTTTTACAAAAAACACACAAGCTGCACTTTACTTTTTGAATGACTGGTCAGTCTGTATATTTTCTAAATTTTTCATAATTTTTTTTTTTGAAATATGAAAAGGCGGCTGGCCACTAGGACAACTGCTTAATCATTTTTGAACAAAAAGTCATAACGTTTTCTTGGTCGCGTGCCTTTAACAAGTTGAAATAATTTTTTTTGCATTTTTAACTAAATGCGCATGCTCAACCACTTAACGCTTTAAAAATGGTCATTTTATAGTTTTAGTAAGGATTTCTAAAGGAAACTTTTTAAAAACCATTAAATATGCAATGCATTTTTTTATGTTTTATTTTTTTAACAAAGTGGTCAGTTTTTTTTTTTTTTTTTTTTTGTAGGATTAAACTGTCCCATTGCTAACAAAAGGGTTGTTGAAGTGTAATAATATATGCAGTTTTTATCGTAAAAAGTGTGGTCAATTAGAGGCCAAGAAAATCAACGTGTTTTTTTGTTGGCAAAAAAAGGGTTGAGGGAAATATTTTTTCAACAGAAAAAGCACAAAAACTTTATAGAAAATAACAATTAAAATAAACATTAAACACGTACTAAAAATTATGCTATTATGAAAGGATAAAAATAAACCGGTTCGAAGGACTATATCAGCGCTAAGACAAAATCGTTTCAAAAAAAAAATTAACTAGAACTAAACTGAACTAGAACTGTAGTAGAACAGAACTAGAACAGAACTAGAACAGAACTAGAACAGAACTAGAACAGAACTAGAACTGAAATAGAACTGAACTAGAACTGAACTAGAACAGAACTAGAACAGAACTAGAACAGAACAGAACTAGAGCTGAACTAGAACTGAACTAGAACAGAACTAGAACTGAACTAGAACAGAACTAGAACAGAACTAGAACTGAAATAGAACTGAACTAGAACTGAACTAGAACAGAACTAGAACAGAACTAGAACAGAACTAGAACAGAACTAGAACAGAACAGAACTAGAGCTGAACTAGAACTGAACTAGAACTGAACTAGAACAGAACTAGAACAGAACTAGAACAGAACTAGAACATAACTAGAACATAACTAGAACATAACTAGAACAGAACTAGAACAGAACTAGAACAGAACTAGAACAGAACTAGAACAGAACTAGAACAGAACTAGAACAGAACTAGAACAGAACTAGAACAGAACTAGAACAGAACTAGAACAGAACTAGAACAGAATTAGAACAGAACTAGAACAGAACTAGAACAGAACTACAACAGAACTAGAACAGAACTAGAACAGAACTAGAACAGAACTAGAACATAACTAGAACAGAACTAGAACAGAACTAGAACAGAACTAGAACAGAACTAGAACATAAATAGAACAGAACTAGAAAGAACTAGAACAGAACTAGAACAGAACTAGAACAGAACTAGAACAGAACTAGAACAGAACTAGAACAGAACTAGAACAGAACTAGAACAGAACTAGAACAGAACTAGAACAGAACTAGAACAGAACTAGAACAGAACTAGAACAGAACTAGAACAGAACTAGAACTAGAACAGAACTAGAACAGAACTAGAACAGAACTAGAACAGAACTAGAACTGAATTAGAACTGAACTAAAACTGAACTAAAACTGAACTAGAACTGAACTAGAACTGAACTAGAACTGAACTAGCACAGAACTAGAACAGAACTAGAACAGAACTAGAACAGAACTAGAACAGAACTAGAACAGAACTAGAACAGAACTAGAACAGAACTAGAACAGAACTAGAACAGAACTAGAACAGAACTAGAACAGAACTAGAACAGAACTAGAACAGAACTAGAACAGAACAGAACTAGAACTAGAACTAGAACAGAACTAGAACAGAACTAGAACAGAACTAGAATAGAACTAGAACAGAACTAGAACAGAACTAGAACAGAACTAGAACAGAACTAGAACAGAACTAGAACAGAACTAGAACAGAACTAGAACAGAACTAGAACAGAACTAGAACAGAACTAGAACAGAACTAGAACAGAACTAGAACAGAACTAGAACAGAACTAGAGCAGAACTAGAACAGAACTAGAACAGAACTAGAACAGAACTAGAACAGAACTAGAACCGAACTAGAACAGAACTAGAACTAGAACAGAACTAGAACAGAACTAGAACAGAACTAGAACAGAACTAGAACAGAACTGAACTAGAACTAAACTACAACAGAAGTAGAACTGAACTACAACTAAACTAGAACTGTATACAGCGGACACTTTGCTCTAGACAAATGTCAAGATTCTTTCCTATAAAAAAATTATTTTAAACATTCCCATTTTATAGCTTAACAAATCTTAAAATTAATTGAATATATCCCGCATTTAAAAAGTGTGACAACTATTAAAAATATAACAACAAAAAATTATGACAAATAATTATTTGTTTCTTACATCATTAAACCGAAATAAAAACTATTTGGTACAAACAAAATATTACAACACCAGTGTCCAGCATAAAACTAACGACCGTTGAAAATTAAAACAAATCCTTTTTAATAAGTAATTCTAAAACAAAAGTGTTTGGCAGAGACCCCTTCAGCAGTAACCACCACCACCAGCAACTCCACACTTTCACAAATCTAACAAAAACACACATGTAAATTGTATATCCTGGTTCTCTGCCTCTCGCTGGCATTGTCCTTGTTGTTTTAATACAATCACGTACACACTGACTGACTGACAAACAGACACATACGTAGATAGTAGACAAGCCTGTACAGCGAAACAATGAAGGACATTATTAAGCGTATTTAGTGTAATAAATGTAACATTTTATTATTGTTGTAAATTTCTCCTTTTGTAGCTGCATTTTTATTTGAATCCTTCTCGTCTCGCTATTTTATTTTCAAAAAATTCTTCTGTTGCATTTAAATCTGACAATTTCATAAAATTAGTTGTGTCAAATAAAAATGTTTAGTTTATGACTTTGAGGGTTTTGTTTTGCGACTGTCATAGAGAAGGGTAAATATTTTGGGGATTAATACAATGCGAGGGACTATAAACATTATTATATTCATATTTTTCGAAATTATGGTTATTAAAATGTAGAAATTTGCTAAAAATCTTCTGAAGAGAAGATTAAAGGATTTAGAAGAATTTGGGACAAATGTTAAGGCTCTTAATAGTAATAAAAACTTTGTTTGTAGAGTTATTAGTTTTTCATAAAACTAATGTTTTTTAATTATAAGATCAAAAATAACTCATAGATCATAACCATACATCCAAAAACAAAATTATACGGTTTCTCTAAAATTAGAAATGAACTAGAACAGAACTAGAACAGAACTAGAACAGAACTAGAACAGAACTAGAACAGAACTAGAACAGAACTAGAACAGAACGAGAACAGAACTAGAACAGAACTAGAACAGAACTAGAACAGAACTAGAACAGAACTAGAACAGAACTAGAACAGAACTAGAACAGAACTAGAACAGAACTAGAACAGAACTAGAACAGAACTAGAACAGAACTAGAACAGAACTAGAACAGAACTAGAACAGAACTAGAACAGATCTAGAACAGAACAGAACTAGAACAGAACTAGAACAGAACTAGAACAGAACTAGAACAGAACTAGAACAGAACTAGAACAGAACTAGAACAGAACTAGAACAGAACTAGAACAGAACTAGAACAGAACTAGAACAGAACTAGAACATAACTAGAACAGAACTAGAACAGAACTAGAACATAACTAGAACATAACTAGAACAGAACTAGCACAGACTAGAACAGAACTAGAACAGAACTAGAACAGAACTAGAACAGAACTAGAACAGAACTAGAACAGAACTAGAACAGAACTAGAACAGAACTAGAACAGAACTAGAACAGAACTAGAACAGAACTAGAACAGAACTAGAACAGAACTAGAACAGAACTAGAACAGAACTAGAACAGAACTAGAACAGAACTAGAACAGAACTAGAACAGAACTAGAACAGAACTAGAACAGAACTAGACAGAACTAGAACAGAACTAGAACAGAACTAGAACAGAACTAGAACAGAACTAGAACAGAACTAGAACAGAACTAGAACAGAACCAGAACAGAACTAGAACAGAACTAGAACAGAACCAGAACAGAACTAGAACAGAACTAGAACAGAACTAGAACAGAACTAGAACAGAACTAGAACAGAACTAGAACAGAACTAGAACAGAACTAGAACAGAACTAGAACAGAACTAGAACAGAACTAGAGCAGAACTAGAACAGAACTAGAACAGAACTAGAACAGAACTAGAACAGAACTAGAGCAGAACTAGAGCAGAACTAGAACAGAACTAGAACTAGAACAAAACTAGAACAGAACTAGAACAGAACTAGAACTAGAACAAAACTAGAACAGAACTAGAACAGAACTAGAACAGAACTAGAACACAACTAGAACAGAACTAGATCAGAACTAGAACAGAACTAGAACAGAACTAGAACAGAACTGGAACAGAACTAGAACAGAACTAGAACAGAACTAGAACAGAACTAGAACAGAACTAGAACAGAACTAGAACAGAACTAGAACAGAACTAGAACTGAACTAGAACTGAACTAGAACTGAACTAGAACTGAACTAGAACTGAACTAGAACTGAACTAGAACTGAACTAGAACTGAACTAGAACTGAACTAGAACTGAACTAGAACTGAACTAGAACTGAACTAGAACTGAACTAGAACTGAACTAGAATTGAACTAGAACTGAACTAGAACTGAACTAGAACTGAACTAGAACTGAACTAGAACTGAACTAGAACTGAACTAGAACTGAACTAGAACTGAACTAGAACTGAACTAGAACTGAACTAGAACTGAACTAGAACTGAACTAGAACTGAACTAGAACTGAACTAGAACTGAACTAGAACTGAACTAGAACTGAACTAGATCTGAACTAGAACTGAACTAGAACTGAACTAGAACTGAACTAGAACTGAACTAGAACTGACTAGAACAGAACTAGAACGGAACTGGAACAGAACTAGAACTAGAACAGAACTAGAACTGAACTGAACTAGTATAGAAAAATAACATTGTTTTTGTTCAAAAAATTTTCCATAAATTTTATAAAATAATTTTCACCTTTGTTATTACGCAAAACAATTTTTTTGTACTTTCTATAGAATGCCATGCTTTAACTGCTGCAACTTCCGTTTTACTTTCAACACCCTGTTCAGGAAGCAACAAAAGTACGAAAAGGAAAAAAAACCTGAATGCTAAAAAAAGTTGACTTCTATTGTTTGTTATCCGTTTGGTAGAGACGGATATATGACACGCGTCATATTTTAATTATGACAGACGTTAGTTGACATAAACACACATACTACAAACAATTGTATGGTTTGAATTGTCCGTCCGTCCATCCGTCCGTCTGTCTGCCTGTCCAATTGACTGACCATATTACAAACAGGATTATGGAATAGTTTACTTTTTTATTGGACTGGTTATTGCGTACAAGTGGTGTAAAGTTACAAACCCTGGGTTTTGTAAGGATAGTCATCAACTATTTGATGATGATGATGATGATCATGTTGTATGTTTTTGCTAGAGTTCGGCGTTTTGTTCTAAAGACATTTACAACCCCTTTTTTGGTTTATATGTTGATGATGTTGCAACATGTTCATGGTATTGAATGTTGATGAATTTGTTCCACTTATTACAAAAGGGGGTTTTTGTAAATTCTTCTTCGGTCTTGTGCCGGTGATAGTGGTCAGTCTGTAGTTCGTCATTCATGTATTCATTCAAATGGTCATCATCCTCATTATCGTTTCTTTACTGCTGTGTAAATAATTGTTATTGCTTTTGTTGTTTTTTATTATTATTTCTCTGTTTAAACTTTAAAAGTCCTGCTGAGTTATTTTTTACAAGAACCACGATTCGTTGCACTTTAACAATGTTGCGCTTGTTAGCAAAAGAAAGTGATTTTTTGCCATTTGTTGTGGGGGGAACATGTTAATGAAGTCATTATTATTTGTAATTAAATTTATGTAACAGATGTTGTCAAAATTTGGTTCTTTAATAAAAAAATCTAAACAAATATTTTTAACACATTTTTTCTGGGCAGTATTACTATTTAAAAGCCACAAACCGGCAGCTGCTTTTTCCAATTTTATTAGAATTTTTGTTTAGAATTTGCTCTAAAAAACGGGTTAAAAATTCTAGGCTTTTAATAGATTTTAGATATTTATCTAATAAAGAAAACAAAAGCCTTTAGGCTAAATATTTTCTATTCGGAAAACCTTTAGCTTTGTTGTCTTTTTTTTACTAAATGAAAAAAATATCTTCTAAAGCACCAGCTTATTATGTGCTGTTTAGTGTAAACATTACATTACGCTTACAGAATATGTAATTTTTCTATTCAAACACAAAAGTCCATATACATAGTTAAGGATCTTGATAACAAAAAAAATCATTTTTAACCAAACACACCAAAAAACCAACCACCAACACCTCATACCAAACCAAAAACAAAAAAAAAAAAAAAACACCATCAAAACTGTTTAATCAAACACACAACATCTAACCAACCCCACTATAGGTATCTGGCCCACATGTGTAAATCTTCTAGCTTTACACGTTAAAGGTCATATATTTTACCCCTTTCCTTTTATGCAGCAGATTAACTAAGAATAACAAAAACACAAAAAAATCATCATTTCATTTTATATTTTTTCCTTTTTAAACTAATGATGGACAGTTGATGAAATGTCCTGTTAGAGAAAAAAAAACTCAAATGATAAACCAGTTGCCTGAACAAGCATTCTTTTTTATACGTAAACAACACAACAGCACGTTTCAGTGCATTTTTATAATCTTGTTAACTAAACTAAAAGTTTTTTTTAAAGGGTTGCATTTTTTAGTATGAGAAGTTGACAACTAAAATTTATTCAAGTTTTTTATAATTGTATTTGAAATTCGAATTGTAAATTAAGTGAGTAAATTAATAAATAAAAGAGAGCGAAAGTTTAGTTCTACATCACTTCTAGATTAGTTTTACGTAAATTCTAGTTGTAGATCAGTTGAAGTTCAGTTGTATGTCAATTGTAGTTCAGTTCTTTTTCAGTTCTTTTTCAGTTCTAGTTCAGTTTTAGTTCATTTCCAATTCAGTTCTGGTTCAGTTCTAGTTCAGTTCTAGTTCAGTTTTGGTTTGTTTCTAGTTCAGTTGTAGTTCAGTTCTAGTTCAGTTGTAGTGCTGCTCTAGTTCAGTTCTAGTTCAGTTCTAGTTCAGTTCTACTTCAGTTTTAGTTCATTTCCAGTTAGTTCTAGTTCAGTTCTAGTTTAGTTCTAGTTCTGTTCTAGTTCAGTTCTAGTTCTAGTTCAGTTCTAGTTTAGTTCTAGTTCAGTTCTAGTTCAGTTCTAGTTCAGTTCTAGTTCAGTTCTAGTTCAGTTCTAGTTCAGTTCTAGTTCAGTTCTAGTTCAGTTCTAGTTCAGTTCTAGTTCAGTTCTAGTTCAGTTCTAGTTCAGTTCTAGTTCAGTTCTAGTTCAGTTCTAGTTCAGTTCTAGTTCAGTTCTAGTTCAGTTCTAGTTCAGTTCTAGTTCAGTTCTAGTTCAGTTCTAGTTCAGTTCTAGTTCAGTTCTAGTTCAGTTCTAGTTCAGTTCTAGTTCAGTTCTAGTTCAGTTCTAGTTCAGTTCTAGTTCAGTTCTAGTTCAGTTCTAGTTCAGTTCTAGTTCAGTTCTAGTTCAGTTCTAGTTCAGTTCTAGTTCAGTTCTAGTTCTAGTTCTAGTTCTAGTTCTAGTTCTAGTTCTGTTCTAGTTCTGTTCTAGTTCTGTTCTAGTTCTGTTCTAGTTCTGTTCTAGTTCTGTTCTAGTTCTGTTCTAGTTCTGTTCTAGTTCTGTTCTAGTTCTGTTCTAGTTCTGTTCTAGTTCTGTTCTAGTTCTGTTCTAGTTCTGTTCTAGTTCTGTTCTAGTTCTGTTCTGTTCTAGTTCTGTTCTAGTTCTGTTCTAGTTCTGTTCTAGTTCTGTTCTAGTTCTGATCTAGTTCTGTTCTAGTTCTGTTCTAGTTCAGTTCTAGTTCTCTTCTAGTTCTGTTCTAGTTCTGTTCTAGTTTTGTTCTAGTTCTGTTCTAGTTCTGTTCTAGTTCTGTTCTAGTTCTGTTCTAGTTCAGTTCTAGTTCAGTTCTAGTTCAGTTCTAGTTCAGTTCTAGTTCAGTTCTAGTTCAGTTCTAGTTCAGTTCTAGTTCAGTTCTAGTTCAGTTCTAGTTCAGTTCTAGTTCAGTTCTAGTTCAGTTCTAGTTCAGTTTTAGTTCTGTTCTAGTTCTGTTCTAGTTCTGTTTATTTCTATTCTAGTTCTGTTCTAGTTCTGTTCTAGTTCTGTTCTAGTTCTGTAGTCTGTTCTAGTTCTGTTCTAGTTCTGTTCTAGTTCTGTTCTAGTTCTGTTCTAGTTCTGTTCTGTTCTAGTTCTGTTCTAGTTCTGTTCTAGTTCTGTTCTGTTCTAGTTCTGTTCTAGTTCTGTTCTAGTTCTGTTCTAGTTCTGTTCTAGTTCTGTTCTAGTTCAGTTCTAGTTCAGTTCTAGTTCAGTTCTAGTTCAGTTCTAGTTCAGTTCTAGTTCAGTTCTAGTTCTGTTCTAGTTCAGTTCTAGTTCAGTTCTAGTTCAGTTCTAGTTCAGTTCTAGTTCAGTTCTAGTTCAGTTCTAGTTCTGTTTTAGTTCTGTTCTATTTCTGTTCTAGTTCTGTTCTAGTTCTTTTCTAGTTCTGTTCTAGTTCTGCTCTGGTTCTGTTCTAGTTCTGTTCTAGTCCTGTTCTAGTTCTGTTCTAGTTCAGTTTTAGTTCAGTTCTAGTTCTGTTCTAGTTCTGTTATATTTCTGTTCTATTTCTGTTCTAGTTCTGCTCTAGTTCTGCTCTAGTTCTGTTCTAGTTCTGTTCTAGTTCTGTTCTAGTTCTGTTCTAGTTCTGCTGTAGTTCTGCTCTAGTTCTGTTCTAGTTTTGTTCTATTTCTGTTCTAGTTCTGTTCTGGTTCTTGTTTTGTTTTTTTATCAAAAAGTACTCTTTCACATTCTATTAGTTATTTATTAAAGTTTCATTTAAACTGTAACAATTATGAGCTCATAAATAATCCTCCAAATTGCCACATTTTCATTTCATTTTCACTTTTAATTTCCACCTACACCTATTTTCTCGTTTTTTTTTATTAAACAAAACTATTCCTATTTGCATTTCAAAACTGTAAATGAAGACAACAACAACAAGAAAAAACTATTTGTTTAATTTTAATTGTACACCCAAATGAGGTATTTGAAATATAACACACAACAACTACAACAACAATTCTCCAAAGCACAGGTGTAATTTAAAAGATACAAAACAAAAGAAAATATGAATGTATTCAATGACTGAATACCGCATCATGACTCACTCCTTTAAAAACACCTACCAGTCACTCCTTCTCCTCGTCTCTTCTTCCTGCATTTCAGACTCTTCTCTCTGTATTTTCCAACCAACAAACAATTCCTTTTCTATTCATGATAATTACACATTTATACAGACATCAGACAGAAAAAAAGAACTAAACGTTAAATACATGTTGTATTGTTGCATGCCCCTCTGGTGCACCTACATTTACGGAATTTAAACAAAGTCATGGTGTTACGCGGCGAGTGAGTATTCGAGTGTGTTAAAGACACGCGCTACTTTTCTCCGTAACGCAGTCTATAGAGGATTCACGCTTGTTTTTTAACATTTTCATTGAAAAGAAAAATTGTTTCAAAACTACAACAAAAAAGAGCGAGAGTCCTTTTTAATGTAGTTGCAAAAAAACATTTACATACATATGTATTTATATGCATTTAAGGCAGCATAGAACAATTTCTCAATTTCAATGTAGTAGTAAAAATGCAACATACTTGTTAGAAAGAAAAACCTGTTAATCGTTTTCGTATGTTCAATGCCCATCACTGCTTCCAGCTAGTATGTATGTATTTGTGTTAATGTATTATTTGTGTCAGGACGTTGGATGTCGTTGCTGTAAATTCTGTTAAATTGTTGCTGTTATTAAATAAATTGTGCTGTTTTAAGTATAATTATGTCAGTTTGTGTCTCTTTTAGTTTGTTAAATTGTTTGTTGCCCTTTTTATTATGAATAAAGACTTTAATTTGCTTAATACTCGATTATTAACTTTATTTTTGAATTAGTTATTTAGAAACGACTACTAATTATAGGTTACAAGGATTAAGTAGTTAAGATGTTGGAAAAATATGAAAAACATATTTATCTTTAATTTATGAGTATTTATTATTAAAAATACGACAGGTTGGTTTAGATAATTCATCTTTAAACTATGATCACAACTAGTCATAGACACGTGTAGAAAATAAAAATTTTCTTGAATTAATTAAAAATTAAATATAAAAGTATATGAATTAAAATTTAGAAAAAACTAACTATAACTATGATATTTTGGAACAGATCGAGAAATAAACTAGACCTGAACTAGAACAGAACTAGAACAGAACTAGAACAGAACTAGAACAGAACTAGAACAGAACTAGAACAGAACTAGAACAGAACTAGAACAGAACTAGAACAGAACTAGAACAGAACTAGAACAGAACTAGAACAGAACTAGAACAGAACTAGAACAGAACTAGAACAGAACTAGAACAGTACTAGAACTGAAATACAACTGAACTAGATCAGAACTAGAACAGAACTAGAACAGAACTAGAACAGAACTAGAACAGTACTAGAACTGAAATACAACTGAACTAGATCAGAACTAGAACAGAACTAGAACAGAACTAGAACAGAACTAGAACAGAACTAGAACAGAACTAGAACAGAACTAGAACAGAACTAGAACAGAACTAGAACTGAACTAGAACCGAACTAGAACAGAACTAGAACAGAACTAAACCAGAACTAAACCAGAACTAGAACAGAACTAGAACAGAACTAGAACAGAACTAGACAGACCTAGAACATGAACTAGAACAGAACTAGAACTAGAACAGAACTAGAACAGAACTAGAACAGAACTAGAACAGAACTAGAACAGAACTAGAACAGAACTAGAACAGAACTAGAACAGAACTAGAACTAGAACGAACTAGAACAACTAGAACAGAACTAGAAACAGAACTAGAACAGAACTAGAACCGAACTAGAACAGAACTAGAACAGAACTAGAACAGAACTAGAACAGAACTAGAACAGAACTAGAACCGAACTAGAACAGAACTAGAACAGAACTAGAACAGAACTAGAACAGAACTAGAACAGAACTAGAACAGAACTAGAATGAACTAGAACTGAACTAGAAATGAACTAGACACTGAACTAGAACCGAACTAGAACAGAACTAGACAGAACTAGAAACAGAACTAGAACAGAACTAGAACAGAACTAGAACAGAACTAGAACAGAACTAGAACAGAACTAGAACAGAACTAGAACTAGAACAGAACTAGAACTAGAACAGAACTAGAACAGAACTAGAACAGAACTAGAACAGAACTAGAACAGAACTAGAACAGAACTAGAACAGAACTAGAACAGAACTAGAAACTAACAGAACTAGAACAGAACTAGACACAGAACTAGAACAGAACTAGAACAGAACTAGAACAGAACTAGAACAGAACTAGAACAGAACTAGAACAGAACTAGAACAGAACTAGAACAGAACTAGAACAGAACTAGAACAGAACTAGAACAGAACTAGAAACAGAACTAGAACAGAACTAGAACAGAACTAGAACAGAACTAGAACAGAACTAGAACAGAACTAGAACAGAACTAGAACAGACTAGAACA
Source organism: Lucilia sericata (assembly GCF_015586225.1). NCBI lineage: Eukaryota > Metazoa > Arthropoda > Insecta > Diptera > Calliphoridae > Lucilia > Lucilia sericata. The sequence goes on along the minus strand of NW_023994910.1, from coordinate 107,343 downwards.
GAACTAGAACAGAACTAGAACAGAACTAGAACAGAACTAGAACAGAACTAGAACAGAACTGGAAGAACTAGAACAGAACTAGAACAGAACTAGAACAGAACTAGAACTGAACTAGAACTGAACTAGAACTGAACTAGAACTGAACTAGAACTGAACTAGAACTGAACTAGAACTGAAATAGAACTGAACTAGAACTGAACTAGAACTGAACTAGAACTGAACTAGAACTGAACTAGAACTAAACTAGAACTGAACTAGAACAGAGCTAGATTTGAACTGAAATTTTACATATATTAAAAATTTCTTTAAATAATCCCTTCTAATTCATCAATTTTCTTATGTCTTTTCAGGTATGTTAACTCTTTTTCCCAAATCTAATCGAAATATATTTTGTAAGTATTTCACGCCCTGGTTTCTATCATAACTGACATATTAAGCAATTTGTTAAACTTTGATTAATATTTACAAAAATTTCCTTAATCCTTTATAAAAATGTTTGTAACAATAAAATATTCGATTATAAAAAACATTTCTAAATGAACCACAAAATCAACTGCCTAATTTTAGAAAAAAAATGAAATTGCCAAAAAAAATCTAAATTGTATAGACTTTTGTAAATTTAATTCTAAAAGATTAATATCCTAGCAATTTATTAATGTATTAAAGAAAAAAATCAAAAAATAATTGTCTGGCATGATTTAAAAAACCTTAAAAAAAAATTTCTTAAAAAAAATCTTTTAAATCTCATTGTGATTACTGAATGACTGATACAATTCAGTCATGTCTTGTCTTGCCTTGTCTTGCCTTGGATCAATGTAATTAATAAAGACAACATATAGATCATGTTACAATTTCTTTGACAAGACATTTTGTTTCAATGATCTTGGTTTTGAACTATCCAACAAGGGAGGAAAAGAGAGGGTGACTTTCTATAGTGATCTCACTGAGTAGCGATTTTTCTTTGTTTTTCTGCCATTTAGACTTTGATTGATTTCAAAGTAAACTAAATGTTTAAAGAAAAATTGTTTTCGGCTACTGTTGTTTTTGAATAATTTTGGAAAAAATATCAAATTTTTTGGAAAATTTTATAAAGAGATTGTAGAAAATTTGATGCTGATTAGTGGTAATCGATCAATGATTGTAACGGTTAATTTGAAATGTTTTAGAAAAAGTTTTAATCATTTGCAAACCTGAAGAGTACATCTAAAGAAGATATGATTTAGAACCGAACGAAAATAGGAGTTTAAGGGGACTACGATTAAAGCAATAATTAGATAAGTAACAGAATAATTTTTATGATTAAAAAAAAAATATTTTTTTATGATAAAATAAAATTTTTTCCAAAATTTCTCACAAATTTGTCTTTCAAAAAATCTTCTCAGTTACACCCAAATAATCCTACAAATAATTTGCCGTTTTTTCCATAAAAAAATAATCTTTTAAAAGCAACTCAAGGGTTGTTTTTTTTTTTTCTTCTTCCGATGTCCTATATCATAACAACATGTATTACTTAGTTGTGGGTTAAAGTTCATTTGTTGTAAATGAACAATATTATTAGCAAAATATTTATGAAACGTCTTTAAAAAAACATGCAATTTTAAACGAACAAGGGTTGTTGCAAAAACCCAAAAAAAAAACGATAAAATTTTTCACAGATTTCCGAAAATAGAGGAGAACTAATTTTTCTTTAGACCTTTTGACAGTTTAAACTGAAATTTTAAGTAACTTTATTAGTTTTTTTCACACAGAGTTTATGTAATATTTTTAAAATAAATTAGCCATGACAATTTTAAATTTATTTCTTTAAATTTAACAAAAAAAAAAGATTCAAATTTTACAATAAAAATCATGTAATTCAGTTCTAGTTCTGTTCTATTTCTGTTCTATTTTTGTTCTATTTCTGTTCTAGTTCTGTTCTAGTTCTGTTCTAGTTCTGTTCTAGTTCTGTTCTAGTTCTGTTCTAGTTCTGTTCTAGTTCTGTTCTAGTTCTGTTCTAGTTCTGTTCTAGTTCTGTTCTAGTTCTGTTCTAGTTCTGTTCTAGTTCTGTTCTAGTTCTGTTCTAGTTCTGTTCTAGTTCTGTTCTAGTTCTGTTCTAGTTCTGTTCTAGTTCTGTTCTAGTTCTGTTCTAGTTCTGTTCTAGTTCTGTTCTAGTTCTGTTCTAGTTCTGTTCTAGTTCTGTTCTAGTTCTGTTCTAGTTCTGTTCTAGTTCTGTTCTAGTTCAGTTCTAGTTCAGTTCTAGTTCAGTTCTAGTTCAGTTCTAGTTCTGTTCTAGTTCAGTTCTAGTTCAGTTCTAGTTCAGTTCTAGTATAGTTCTAGTATAGTTCTAGTATAGTTCTAGAATAGTTCTAGTAGAGTTCTAGTATAGTTCTAGTTTAGATCTAGTAGAGTTCAGTTATAGCGCAGTATAGTTCAGTTTTAGGTTAATTCTAGTTCAGTTCTAGTTCAGTTCTAGTTCAGTTCTAGTTCAGTTCTAGTTCAGTTCTAGTTCTGTTCTAGTTCTGTTCTAGTTCAGTTCTAGTTCTGTTCTAGTTCTGTTCTAGTTCTGTTCTAGTTCTGTTCTAGTTCTGTTCTAGTTCTGTTCTAGTTCTGTTCTAGTTCCGTTCTAGTTCTGTTCTAGTTCTGTTCTAGTTCTGTTCTAGTTCTGTTCTAGTTCTGTTCTAGTTCTGTTCTAGTTCTGTTCTAGTTCTGTTCTAGTTCTGTTCTGTTCTGTTCTAGTTCTGTTCTAGTTCTAGTTCTAGTTCTGTTCTAGTTCTGTTCTAGTTCTGTTCTAGTTCTGTTCTAGTTCTGTTCTAGTTCTGTTCTAGTTCTGTTCTAGTTCTGTTCTAGTTCTGTTCTAGTTCTGTTCTAGTTCTGTTTCTAGTTCTGTTCTAGTTCTAGTTCTAGTTCGTTCTAGTTCTGTTCTAGTTCTGTTCTAGTTCTGTTCTAGTTCTGTTCTAGTTCTGTCTAGTTCTGTCTAGTTCTGTTCTAGTTCTGTTCTAGTTCTGTTCTAGTTCTGTTCTAGTTCTGTTCTAGTTCTGTTCCTAGTTCTTGTTCTAGTTCTGTTCTAGTTCTAGTTCTGTTCTAGTTCTGTTCTAGTTCTGTTCTAGTTCTAGTTCTAGTTCTGTTCTAGTTTGTTCTAGTTCTGTTCTAGTTCTAGTTCTAGTTCTGTTCTAGTTCTGTTCTAGTTCTGTTCTAGTTCTAGTTCTAGTTCTGTTCTAGTTCTGTTCTAGTTCTGTTCTAGTTCTGTTCTAGTTCTGTTCTAGTTCTGTTCTAGTTCTGTTCTAGTTCTGTTCTAGTTCTGTTCTAGTTCTGTTCTAGTTGTGTTCTAGTTCTGTTCTAGTTCAGATCTAGTTCAGTTCTAGTTCAGTTCTAGTTAAGTTCTAGTTCAGTTCTAGTTCAGTTCTAGTTCAGTTCTAGTTTAGTTCTAGTTCAGTTCTAGTTCAGTTCTAGTTCAGTTCTAGTTCAGTTCTAGTTCAGTTCTAGTTCTAGTTCAGTTCTAGTTCTAGTTCAGTTCTAGTTCAGTTCTAGTTCAGTTCTAGTTCAGTTCTAGTTCAGTTCTAGTTCAGTTCTAGTTCAGTTCTAGTTCAGTTCTAGTTCAGTTCTAGTTCAGTTCTAGTTCAGTTCTAGTTCAGTTCTAGTTCAGTTCTAGTTCAGTTCTAGTTCGTTCTAGTTCTGTTCTAGTTCAGTTCTAGTTCAGTTCTAGTTCAGTTCTAGTTCAGTTCTAGTTCAGTTCTAGTTCTGTTCTAGTTCATGTTCTAGTTCAGTTCTAGTTCAGTTCTAGTTCAGTTCTAGTTCAGTTCTAGTTCAGTTCTAGTTCAGTTCTAGTTCAGTTCTAGTTCAGTTCTAGTTCAGTTCTAGTTCAGTTCTAGTTCAGTTCTAGTTCAGTTCTAGTTCAGTTCTAGTTCAGTTCTAGTTCAGTTCTAGTTCAGTTCTAGTTCAGTTCTAGTTCAGTTCTAGTTCAGTTCTAGTTCAGTTCTAGTTCAGTTCTAGTTCAGTTCTAGTTCAGTTCTAGTTCAGTTCTAGTTCAGTTCTAGTTCTGTTCTAGTTCAGTTCTAGTTCAGTTCTAGTTCAGTTCTAGTTCAGTTCTAGTTCAGTTCTAGTTAAGTTCTAGTTCAGTTCTAGTTCTGTTCTAGTTCAGTTCTAGTTCAGTTCTAGTTCAGTTCTAGTTCAGTTCTAGTTCAGTTCTAGTTCAGTTCTAGTATAGTTCTAGTATAGTTCTAGTATAGTTCTAGAATAGTTCTAGTAGAGTCTAGTATTTCTAGTTTAGATCTAGTAGAGTTCAGTTAGCGCAGTTATAGTTCAGTTTTAGTTAATTCTAGTTCAGTTCTAGTTCAGTTCTAGTTCTGTTCTAGTTCTGTTCTAGTTCAGTTCTAGTTCTGTTCTAGTTCTGTTCTAGTTCTGTTCTAGTTCTAGTTTGTTCTAGTTCTTTCTAGTTCTGTTCTAGTTCTGTTCTAGTTCTGTTCTAGTTCTGTTCTAGTTCTGTTCTAGTTCTGTTCTAGTTCTGTTCTAGTTCTGTTCTAGTTCTGTTCTAGTTCTGTTCTAGTTCTGTTCTAGTTCTGTTCTAGTTCTGTTCTAGTTCTGTTCTAGTTCTGTTCTAGTTCTGTTCTAGTTCTGTTCTAGTTCTGTTCTAGTTTGTTCTAGTTCTGTTCTAGTTCTAGTTCTTTCTAGTTCTGTTCTAGTTCTGTTCTAGTTCTGTTCTAGTTCTGTTCTAGTTCTGTTCTAGTTCTGTTCTAGTTCTGTTCTAGTTCTGTTCCTAGTTCTGTTCTGTCTGTTTCTCGTTTGTTCTAGTTCTGTTCTAGTTCTGTTACTAGTTCTGTTCTAGTTCTGTTCTAGTTCTGTTCTAGTTCTGTTCTAGTTCTGTTCTAGTTCTGTTCTAGTTCTGTTTCTAGTTCTGTTCTAGTTCTGTTCTAGTTCTGTTCTAGTTCTGTTCTAGTCTGTTCTAGTTCTGTTCTAGTTCTGTTCTAGTTCTGTTCTAGTTCTGTTCTAGTTCTGTTTCTAGTTCTGTTCTAGTTCTGTTATAAGTTCTGTTTCTAGTTCTGTTCTAGTTCTGGTCTAGTTCTGTTCTAGTTCTGTTCTAGTTCTGTTCTAGTTCTGTTCTAGTTCTGTTCTAGTTCTGTTCTAATTCTGTTCTAGTTCTGTTCTAGTTATGTTCTAGTTCTGGTTCTAGGTTCTAGTTCTGTTCTTAGTTCTAGTTCAGTTCTAGTTCTGTTCTAGTTCTGTTTCTAGTTCTGTTCTAGTTCTGTGTCTAGTTCTGTTAGTTCTGTTCTAGTTCTGTTCTAGTTCTGTTCTAGTTCTGTTCTAGTTCTGTTCTAGTTCTGTTCTAGTTCTGTTCTGTTCTGTCTAGTTCTGTTCTAGTTCTGTTCTAGTTCTGTTAGTTCTGTTCTAGTTCTGTTCTAGTTCTGTTCAGTTCTGTTCTAGTTCTGTTCCAGTTCTGTTCCAGTTCTGTTCTAGTTCTGTTCTAGTGCTGTTCTAGTTCTGTTCTAGGATCAGATGTGTTCTAGTTGTAGTTCTAGTTCAGTTCTGTAAGTTCTAGTTCAGTTCTAGTTCAGTTCTAGTTCAGTTCTAGTTCAGTTCTAGTTCAGTTCTAGTTCAGTTCTAGTTCAGTTCTAGTTCAGTAGTCAGTTCTAGTTCAGTTCTAGTTCAGTTCTAGTTCAGTTCTAGTTCAGTTCTAGTTCAGTTCTAGTTCAGTTCTAGTTCAGTTCTAGTTCAGTTCTAGTTCAGTTCTAGTTCAGTTCTAGTTCAGTTCTAGTTCAGTTCTAGTTCAGTTCTAGTTCAGTTCTAGTTCAGTTCTAGTTCAGTTCTAGTTCAGTTCTAGTTCAGTTCTAGTTCAGTAGTTCTAGTTCAGTTCTAGTTCAGTTCTAGTTCAGTTCTAGTTCAGTTCAGTTTCTAGTTGTGTTCTAGTTCAGTTTCTAGTTCAGTTCTAGTGCAGTCTTAGTTCAGTTCTAGTTCAGTTCTAGTACAGTTCTAGTTTAGTTCTAGTTCAGTTCTAGTTAGTTCTAGTTCAGTTCAGTTCTATGAACTAGAGCTGATCTATAACTGATGCTGCAAGTATATTTTTCATTAAATTACAGCAGTTCCATGGACAGTTTTCTCTGTTCCTCTATGAATGAAATCTTTATGTCTTTCTAAATTTCTCAATTACTTCACACCTTTACCGTGGCAAATTTTGCTTTTAATTCTTTTTGCAACCATTACATTTTGCACAATTTCACAGCATCAATCTTTATTACAACCAAGAAAATGTCGTGTGTCATTATTTGAAGGAAAATTATATCATGTTTTCAGTTTTTTTCCTTAACATCAAGAAGAACCCTTTAAGAAACTGAACTCACACACAGAAAGGATTTCCTTATCCCATCCTTTGGCTGTGTTTTGTGTAAAGGATGTGCAAACTAATAATTATGTCATGTTGTATTGTTTTAAAAATGCTGCCACAATTTGTTACACAACATGCAATTATGAGCAGGAATCTTAAAGAATATTTTTTGCAAATTTTTTTGCCAAATAATTTTATGCTTAATTACTAATCCTTTCACGCTTGATTAAGGAAAAAATATGACAAAAATTTTGATTTTCTGCAATTATTAAGGAGTTAGGAAAGGTGTGTATTATTTAGTTTAAAAATTTGTTAAAATTGAAGGGTTGTTATTAACAAAAATATGACAGTTTTTTGGCAAAATTATTTAAAAAACGTGAGAAAATTAAAGCAATTTATTGAAAAAAGGTTAAAATTTGTTTAAAACAATATAGAAAAATATAGAAAAATTTTCAGTGATTTTTAAATTTTATGTTTTAAAAACTGTAGCAGCTGCAGTTTTACCTTTAAGCAACTTTTTTCTGCAAATCTCTATTTTTTCAAATCTTGTGTTTATTTTAAATTAACTTTAATTTTCTAACACTTTAATTTACATCCTTTTTGGCTATTTGTTGGGTATTATGCAAAACTAAAGGAAAATATGTTTTTACATTCTGTAATCCCTTAGCAGTCAAAATAGGGGGATTTTGAAAAACATGCAAATTTCTATTGTTTCTTGCAAAATCTATATTGATTTTGTTTTTCCATTATTTGCATTATTTTCTCTGTTAAAGCCGTTTTAATCTTTTAAATCGTATTCTGTTTTTTTTTTCTTTACATTTTTTTCAATATTTGCAAATCTTATCTTGTATTATTATTGCATGTTGTGGCAGTTATATTTAGTCCCTTTTTCTTTCTATATATATTTTAGCCAATATTTGCTTTAGGTTTATGCCTGTTTTGTCTTACATAGTCTATAATATCTTCTTGTATTCAATACCTATTTGTCTCAAATACCACACATTTCAATATTTGCACTAGACAAGAAAGGAATTTTTGCTCTAAAAGATAATGAAAACCACCCTTACTATAAAGAAATTCCAAAAGGAGAAACATTTTTGAAATAACTATTGTTTGTGGTCAGTTAGCAGGATTTACATATGGTTTCAGACAATTTTTACAAAAAGGGAAACACAAATATTTGAACAAGATGTAATGCAGGACAAATATGTTAAAGATTTACCAGAAGCCATATAAAATATAAAGGAAGGAAATTCTTTCAAGAACAGAAAGTTAACATAATTTGTAATTTTTTAAATATTTATAAGCAACTTTTTAGTTCTGTTCTGTTGTAGTTCTGTAGTAGTTCTGTTGTAGTTCTGTTGTAGTTCTGTTCTAGTTCTGTTCTAGTTCTGTTCTAGTTCTGTTCTAGTTCTGTTCTAGTTCTGTTCTAGTTCTGTTCTAGTTCTGTTCTAGTTCTGTTCTAGTTCTGTTCTGTTCTAGTTTTGTTCTAGTTCTGTTCTAGTTCTGTTCTAGTTCTGTTCTAGTTCTGTTCTAGTTCTAGTTCTAGTTCTAGTTCTGTTCTAGTTCTAGTTCTGTTCTAGTTCTGTTCTAGTTCTGTTCTAGTTCTGTTCTAGTTCTGTTCTAGTTCTGTTCTAGTTCTGTTCTAGTTCTGTTCTAGTTCTGTTCTGGTTCTGTTCTAGTTCTGTTCTAGTTCTGTTTTAGTTCTGTTTTAGTTCTGTTCTAGTTCTGTTCTAGTTCTGTTCTATTTCTGTTCTAGTTCTATTCTAGTTCTGTTCTAATTCTCTTCTAGTTCTGTTCTAGTTGTGTTCTAGTTCTGTTCTAATTCTGTTCCAGTTCTGTTCCAGTTCTGTTTTAGTTCTGTTTTAGTTCTGTTTTAGTTCTGTTTTAGTTCTGTTCTAGTTCTGTTCTAGTTCTGTTCTAGTACTGTTCTAGTTCTGTTCTAGTTCTGTTCTGTTCTAGTTCTGTTCTAGTTCTGTTCTAGTTCTGTTCTAGTTCTGTTCTAGTTCTGTTCTATTTCTGTTCTAGTTCTGTTCTGTTCTAGTTCTGTTCTAGTTCTGTTCCAGTTCTGTTCTAGTTCTGTTCTAGTTCTGTTCTAGTTCTGTTCTAGTTCTGTTCTAGTTCTGTTCTAGTTCTGTTCTAGTTCTGTTCTAGTTCTGTTCTAGTTCTGTTCTAGTTCTGTTCTATTTCTGTTCTAGTTCTGTTCTGTTCTAGTTCTGTTCTAGTTCTGTTCCAGTTCTGTTCTAGTTCTGTTCTAGTTCTGTTCTAGTTCTGTTCTAGTTCTGTTCTAGTTCTGTTCTAGTTCTGTTCTAGTTCTGTTCTAGTTCTGTTCTAGTTCTGTTCTAGTTCTGTTCTAGTTCTGTTCTAGTTCTGTTCTAGTTCTGTTCTAGTTCTGTTCTAGTTCTGTTCTAGTTCTGTTCTATTTCTGTTCTAGTTCTAGTTCTGTTCTAGTTCTGTTCTAGTTCTTTTTAGGTTCTTTTTAGTTCTGTTCTACTTCTGTTCTAGCTCTCTGTTCTAGTTCTGTTTTAGTTCTGTTCTAGTTCTAGTTCTGTTCTAGTTCATGCATTAGTTTCTATTCTAGTTCTAGTTCTGTTCTATTTCTGTTCTAGTTCTGTTCTAGTTCTGTTCTAGTTCTGTTCTAGTTCTGTTCTAGTTCTGTTCTAGTTCTGTTCTAGTTCTGTTCTAGTTCTGTTCTAGTTCTGTTCTAGTTCTGTTCTAGTTCTGTTCTAGTTCTGTTCTAGGTTCTGTTCTAGTTCTGTTCTAGTTCTGTTCTAGTTCTGTTCTAGTTCTGTTCTAGTTCTTAGTTCTGTTTTAGATCTGTTTTAGTTCTGTTTTAGTTCTGTTCTACTTCTGTTCTAGTTCTGTTCTAGTTCTGTTTTAGTTCTGTTCTAGTTCTGTTCTAGTTTCTGTTATAGTTCTGTTCTAGTTCTGTTTTAGGCTGTTCTAGTTCTGTTCTAGTTCTGTTCTAGTTCTGTTCTAGTTCTGTTCTAGTTCTGTTCTAGTTCTGTTCTAGTTCTGTTCTAGTTCTGTTCTAGTTCTGTTCTAGTTCTGTTCTAGTTCTGTTCTAGTTCTGTTCTAGTTCTGTTCTAGTTCTGTTCTAGTTCTGTTCTAGTTCTGTTTTAGATCTGTTTAGTTCTGTTCTACTTCTGTTCTAGTTCTGTTCTAGTTCTGTTCTAGTTCTGTTATAGTTCTTGTTGATTTTGTATCAAAATTAAAACTATTCCACCTTCACAATTTTGATTCATTTGCCTTTTTCCTTGACCTTGTTGCTATTTCATTGGCTAAGTAATTTTTATGAATATCAAGTTATTTATTTACAATATTTTTATATTTCTTCTATAAATAAATTTATTACAATGAAGCTATTAACATGTAATAACCATAAAAAATTTGTTTACTCTTGTACTTGCTGTGAATTTCTTTATTATTACTTTTGCATTTCAATATAATCAAGGCAATTTAACGTTTGATGAACTTTCTTAAGGAAAATAAAAAAATAGTATTAAGCTATTTGAATATTTTATCAAAGGAATATTGGAGAACTAATGATACAAAGCTAGCGTAAAGTCATCATTTCCCTAAGCACCGATATTTTCTCATTGAACTTATGTCTGTCTCTATATGAAATGTAGGGTATTGTGTAAATATTTACAATTTAGATTTTCTTTGTTGTTTTCCGTTTTGTTTTCACTCCCTCAAAATATTGAAAATAAACACGTTTTTTTATGAATGAATATGTAAATCAAATTATGACTATCAAGGTTTTATATATATATATTTTTTGTTGTTATAAATTTCATATTGAACTTGAAACGTTACGAATTGAATGGAATTCAAAAATTTACAATTTATATTGTTTATTTTACACACAAACCGATAATAACAAAAAATATATGATTTATACCATAAACAGGCAATAAAGTAACAAACAACATATGGAAATTATAAAGAAAAAATCTATCAAAATTTCTTTTGATATTTTGAGATCAAGGAAAATGACAAGACATTGAAATGATGTGTTTATAAAATTTTTAAGAAAAGTCTAAAGACTAAGATTTTCCAAGAAAATGAAATGAAGAAAATAAATATTAAAATAATTGCTTTATTTAAAATCAATTCTAGTTCACTTTCACTTCCAGTTATTCTTTTAAATACAACATATGTTGCCTAGTTTTAGGGGTTTAAAAAGATTTGCAAAACATAAATCAAATTTTATGTTTTAAATTTAGTTTTTTTTTTCATTTATTTTTTGCCAATATTGCCTGTGCAAAAACTGTGTCCATAAATTTAAACATTGATTTCCCATTTGTATTAAAATACCGAGAAAAAATCAAATAAATTATTCATTCATATTTTGATAAAACCACATCAGACCAAAAAAAAACATTATCAGTAAAATTCATCAATATGTAGTTATTTTATGTAAATTTAATTTACTCGCAAAAATAACAACAAAATATTCTGGATAAAATATAAAGGTATGACACCTAAAAAAGGGAAGAGACACTAAAGGACAGTGTCCCACTGTATTTCCATTAAGACACTTTATATTCTAAAATATACTGTGGTTCCTTAACAGCAACATTTTCAAGTATGTTTGTACCCTATAAATCAACCTAACTTACCATACATTTTATTATACTACATTCTTAAATATGTCATAAATTTTGGTTTTAATATTTTTTTTTATTTTATTGTTAATAAAATTAAATAACTACAAAATAAACATAATTCTTTTCAAACCATAAATTTTGTACACTAAACTTAAGAACTTATGATAAATTACAACTTCGTTTTTTTGTATAGCCTACTGTAAGGCTTCCATAAAACTAAAACAAAATACAGCATAATATTTAGGTCATATGTATGTGTCAATTTAAATATTTAATGGAAATCTTATAAATTATTCCATAGATGAAGTGTTTCAGGATAAGAGGAAAGAAATGGAGTAGCTTTTTTTTTATTATTTAAAACATACAGACATGTTTTATTGTAACTGTTTTATAGTTCTTAAACATAAAATATACATTTATCGTAGCCATGTTATAGGCAACAAAAGACAAAAGTAAAAGCAAGCCTGAAAGTATGCAATAACAGTTTAGACAGTAATAAAGATTGCACTAAATTTTTAAGGCCGCAATATAAACTGCACTAGAATAGAACTAGAATAGAACTAGAAGAGAACTAGAACAGAACTAGAACAGATCTAGAACAGAACTAGAACAGAACAGAACTAAACTAGAACAGAACTAAACTAGAACAGAACTAGCACAGAACTAGAACAGAACTAGAACAGATCTAGAACAGAACTAGAACAGAACTAGAACAGAACTAGAACAGAACTAGAACAGAACTAGAACAGAACTAGAACAGAACTAGAACAGAACTAGAACAGAACTAGAACAGAACTAGAACAGAACTAGAACAGAACTAGAACAGAACTAGAACAGAACTAGAACAGAACTAGAACACAACTAGAACAGAACTAGAACAGAACAAGAGCAGAACAGAACTTAATATACATATGGTCTTGTTTAAAAAACCTTAAATTTTAGTTAAAATATTTTAAATTTTATTCTTGAAATATACACCCCTCAAGTTATGCTACAAATTAATAATTAAACTACATTTTTGCAATTTTTCTAAGTACATACAACTCAAGATATTCTTGCCACATCATTATGAAATAATGATTCTTTATATTCTTGCTCTCCTTTCTCAATAGACTACAGCAACAAAAACTAATTTCAAATTTTACCGACAATAAAGTCTAAATTGTCATAAAGTAAACTTAAGTATACTTTTAGGATACATTTTCTTGTTAGGTTTTTCTAGTAGAAATTTCTCTGTTAATATGCTTAATGCAAACTTTTCTAGCATTATTGTTTTTTTAGTTTGTAGTTTGTGCTATTTTCAGTAGATGCACATTCAAGGCAAATATTTGCTTAACAGAGGAAAGAAAAGAAAACAAACTAAAGCATATTGTTGCTGTATAAAAAACATAACAATACAATAAAAAATTATAGCATAATGTTAGGAGGAATTTAAAGTTTCTTTATGAAAGAGGAATATTTGCAAACTAAAGTATACTTATAGGATAAATTTAAGTATTTTTTTAAAGTTTTCTTTTGTTGTTCATTGTTTATCCTCTTACTGAGGATTTGTTTCATTTTATTTTTGATAATTTGATTATCAAATATTTATTGTTTTATAACATTATAGAAAACTAGGTTAATATGATTACAGACAGTTTCTTATAAGTTTAAGTGGAGGAAAATAAACCTTAAATCATTATATTGTAGTAAGAAATAAATAATGCAAAACTTTTGTACTTCCTTTTAAGCTCTAACCCCCCTTAAAATGAAAGAAACATTTTACCCTCCTTTTGGAAAGGAAATAAAAATAAGAAATGGAAAAGAAAATTTCCTAGACTGTTAACCAAACATCATGGTAATTTTGATATTTCATGTTTTATTTTTGGTTTTATGCTTTTTTATGCCAAAACAACCTTTTTCTTGCTTTGCAGCCATAATATATGATTATCATCATGGCAAACTACTTTATGACATATTGAAATGGAACACAAAAAGCTCAATGTCTTCTTCAACCCAACAATCCTCCCCAAAATGACAACAACTCAATAACGAAAAACCCAGCCAGCTTAAGAGTAGAGTAGATGGCCCGTAAACTTAATACAGACGAAAACAACACGAGCAGACAGATAGAAGGACAGACGGACGGACCGGCAGACAGACAGACATATTTATTCACTGCAGTATATGCTGCCACAGACTTTATACAAAAAATTCATTATAATAAATTTATTTTCATGTCTGTTGAATTATTAAATTGACTTTATTGATTTAAATGTAGCTTAAACTGAAAATGACTTTTAGTGAAACGCCAAAACAAAAAAAAAAAATGAATCAAACCTCTTCATCAAAGCTGGAGTAAAAAAAATATGTCAATATTTCAAATGGTTAAAGGCCAAAAATAGTCAGACAAGTAGAAAATTTAAATAAATTTAGATTTGAAAAAAATATAAGAAATATAATTTGATTTAAAATATATTTCTCTTTGTATATAATCAAAAAGAAATCTGTTAACTGTATAGCATGCTTTTAGGCTATTAAATGTAAATTTGTTGTTTTGGCTGCCTCTTTAAGACATATTTCCTCTGTCTGATTTTCAATTACTATAGATTTTTTTACTTATTTTCGTATGTTTTAATCAAAAGTATTTTTACTCATTTGTTGGGTTTTTTTGCGTTATTATGCCTTTAAGGTATGCTGTATATTTTCGTGTGTGCCTTTAAGTAGGCTTCTGTTTTGTTTTTCTCAAGTTTCGCTTTTTCATTAAAAGTATTGTAAAAGTTGTTTGTTGGTTGTATAATTTTAATGAGTTTTATTATTTTTAAATTGAGTTTTGCATTAGATATTCGAGGGGGGAATATTACGCCTAAAGGTAGGCAAGTAAATTGAAAAAATGCCTTTTAAATAGTCACAGGAGAGACAGGTGTTTTAGAAAAAAATTAAAAATAAATTTAAAGAAAATAAATTTTTAAATTACATATTAAAATTCAATGAAAAATATTTTAATTTTAAGAAAGTTTTGAGTTCTAGTTTAGTTCTACTTTAGCACTAGTTCAGTTACACTTTAGTTCTAGTTCGGTTTTACTTCTACATTACAATTCTAGCTCAGTTTTACTTTCAGCTTTCGTTCAGTTTTAGTTCTAGTTCGGTTCAGTTCTACTTTGGGCACCGTAACATTACGCTTGGTTCATCACACAGTTCTAGTTCTGTTCTAGTTCTGTTCTAGTTCTGTTCTAGTTCTCTTCTAGTTCTGTTCTAGTTCTGTTCTAGTTCTGTTCTAGTTCTGTTCTAGTTCTGTTCTAGTTCTAGTTCTGTTCTAGTTCTGTTCTAGTTCTGTTCTAGTTCTGTTCTAGTTCTGTTCCTGTTCTAGTTCTGTTCCTGTTCTAGTTCTGTTCGAGTTCTGTTCTGTTCTAGTTCTGTTCTGTTCTAGTTCTGTTCTAGTTCTGTTCGAGTTCTGTTCTAGTTCTGTTTAAGTTCTGTTCTAGTTCTGTTCTAGTTCTGTTCTAGTTCTGTTCTAGTTCTGTTCTAGTTCTGTTCTAGTTCTAGTTCTGTTCTAGTTCTGTTCTAGTTCTGTTCTAGTTCTATTCTAGTTCTATTCTAGTTCTATTCTAGTTGTGTTCTAGTTGTGTTCTAGTTGTGTTCGAGTTCTGTTCTAGTTCTGTTCTACTTCTGTTGCAGTTCTGTTCTATTTCTGTTCTAGTTCTGTTCTAGTTCTATTCTAGTTCTGTTCTAGTTCTGTTCTAGTTCTGTTCTAGTTCTGTTCTAGTTCTGTTTTAGTTGTGTTCCAGTTGTGTTCCAGTTCTGTTCTAGTTCTGTTCTAGTTCTGTTCTAGTTCTGTTCTAGTTGTGTTCCAGTTCTGTTCTAGTTCTGTTCTAGTTCTATTCTAGTTCTGTTCTAGTTCTGTTTAAGTTCTGTTCTAGTTCTGTTCTAGTTCTGTTCTAGTTCTGTTCTAGTTCTGTTCTAGTTCTGTTCTAGTTCTGTTCTAGTTCTGTTCTAGTTCTGTTTAAGTTCTGTTCTAGTTCTGTTCTAGTTCTGTTCTAGTTCTGTTCTAGTTCTGTTCTAGTTCTGTTCTAGTTCTGTTCTAGTTCTGTTCTAGTTCTGTTCTAGTTCTGTTCTAGTTCTGTTCTAGTTCTGTTCTAGTTCTATTCTAGTTCTATTCTAGTTGTGTTCTAGTTGTGTTCTAGTTGTGTTCGAGTTCTGTTCTACTTCTGTTGCAGTTCTGTTCTATTTCTGTTCTAGTTCTATTCTAGTTCTGTTCTAGTTCTGTTCTAGTTCTGTTCTAGTTCTGTTCTAGTTCTGTTCTAGTTCTGTTCTAGTTCTGTTCTAGTTCTGTTCTAGTTCTGTTCTAGTTCTGTTCTAGTTCTGTTCTAGTTCTGTTCTAGTTCTGTTCTAGTTCTGTTCTAGTTCTGTTCTAGTTCTGTTCTAGTTCTGTTCTAGTTCTGTTCTAGTTCTGTTCTAGTTCTGTTCTAGTTCTGTTCTAGTTCTGTTCTAGTTCTGTTCTAGTTCTGTTCTAGTTCTGTTCTAGTTCTGTTCTAGTTGTGTTCTAGTTCTGTTCTAGTTCTGTTCTAGTTCTGTTCTAGTTCTGTTCTAGTTCTGTTCTAGTTCTGTTCTAGTTCTGTTCTAGTTCTGTTCTAGTTCTGTTCTAGTTCTGCTCTAGTTCTGTTCTAGTTCTGTTCTAGTTCTAATTCAGTTCAGTACTAGTTCTGTTGTATTTGAGTGTTAGTTAAGTTCAAAATCAGCTCAGTTCTAGATGACTAATTGACACTATGTAAACATAAATTAAAATTGTAAAAAAAACATTTGCCAAAAATTTATATTTTTATCTCCTCTACAACTTCTTTAAAAGAAAAACATCACATCAGAATGAAAAAAGAAAAAACAGAAAATGCTGTCAGAAATCAACATGCGGAATCTTTCCAAAATAAACATTTAACACATACATTTTTCCAAGAATTGAAAGTGTTATAATAATATACATAAATTGTATAAAATATTTTTATACATTTATGTTTTCTTTACCCCCACCGACCTAACAACCACCCACCCGACATTTTTAAAATAAAATTTTAGCAAAAAAACACACAGACCAAACACAATTTTGGCGCACGCATTTAAAAGATAAAATAAAATGAAACTTTGTTCAAAAAATAATATTTTGCATACATATGATGTCATAAAATTGTCAAACACACAAGAAAGAAAGAATTCTTAACTCTATTAAGTTTTATATAAAATGTGTTTTTTTTTTTTTTTTTTTGCAAAGTAAATTTAAAAAAAAGTATTAAAACTAACATTCTAGTGTAAATTGTCTGTTTGAGAATTTGCATAGAGAAAAAAGTGAGAGCAAAACGACGGAAATCAAAATAGTTGTTGGTTGTCTTTCGGCAAAGAATGTGTGTGACAGAAAATGTCATCAATCTTGATAAAACTGAAATTCTACAAAAAACATACACAAGTAAAATGTGTGTTAGACAACAAGTAGACAAAATATTATAATTTTTTATAGTTTTTCAACTCATATTCAATATTTTTTGGCAATTAGCACAACAGTTTTTTTTTTTTTCGATTAGAAAAAAGACAAACTTACAATCTCAAATGCAAATGATTCATTCATTTAAAAATGAATGAAATATTTTAAAGAAATTATGACTAATGTAATAGTTTTTTAAAGATTTTATTATTTAAACAAAAAATTTTCATTATTAGGATAGTCAGTCATTTGTTTAAAATTTCTATGATCTCATTATTTAAATAATTTAAAAACCATCATGTCTTATTTTTATACAAAGAAAGAGATATAAATCAATTATGTAAATAATTTTTTTTCTTATTAACACCATACGAGCGATTTTTTTATAAAAAAAAATCTTGTCCATTTATTGTAAAAATAAGTTCTTTAATCAATTAAATTCTTCATGACAAAACAAAATTGTTATTCTCGAGTCTTTTGTATGCAATTTTTTTGTCGTGATTTTTTAAATTATAATTGCACTTTGCAGGCAAGTATTTAACCTTTTGAAAAACAAAAATTTGCATTGAAAAAGTATTAAGGCTATTCAGGTAAAATTAATAAAGAACAAAATCTGGAACATAACTAGAACTGAAATGGAAGAGAAATTGAACTGGAACTGAATTGGAACTGAACTGGAACTGAACTGGAACTGAACTGGAACTGAACTAGAACTGAACTAGAACTGAAGTAGAACTGAACTAGAACTGAACTAGAACTAAACTAGAACTGAACTAGAACTAAACTAGAACTGAACTAGAACTGAACTGAACTAGAACTGAATTAGAACTGAACTAGAACTGAACTAGAACTGAACTAGAACTGAACTAGAACTGAACTAGAACTGAACTAGAACTGAACTAGAACTGAACTAGAACTGAACTAGAACTGAACTAGAACTGAACTAGAACTGAACTAGAACTGAACTAGAACTGAACTAGAACTGAACTAGAACTGAACTAGAACTGAACTAGAACTGAACTAGAACTGAACTAGAACTGAACTAGAACTGAACTAGAACTGAACTAGAACTGAACTAGAACTGAACTAGAAATGAACTAAAACTGAACTAGAACTGAACTAGAACTGAACTAGAATTGAACTAGAACTGAACTAGAACTGAACTGAAACTGAACTAGAACTGAACTGAAACTGAACTAGAACTGAACTAGAAACTGAACTAGAACTGAACTAAAACTGAACTAGAACTGGAACTGAGCTAGAACTGAACTAGAACTGAGCTAGAACTGAACTAGAACTGAACTAGAACTGAACTAGAACTGAACTAGAACTGAACTAGAACTGAACTAGAACTGAACTAGACTGAACTAGAACTGAACTAGAACTGAACTAGAACTGAACTAGAACTGAACTAGAACTGAACTAGAACTGAACTAGAACTGAACTAGAACTGAACTAGAACTGAACTAAAACTGAACTAGAACTGAACTAGAACAGAACTAGAACAGAACTAGAACAGAACTAGAACAGAACTAGAACAGAACAGAACTGAACTAGAATAGAACTAGAACAGAACTAGAATAGAACTAGAATAGAACTAGAATAGAACTCGAATAGAACTAGAACAGAACTAGAACAGAAATAGAACTAGAACAGAACTAGAACAGAACTAGAACAGAACTAGAACTAGAACTGAACGAGAACAGAACTAGAACAGAACTAGAACAGAACTAGAACAGAACTAGAACAGAACTAGAACAGAACTAGAACAGAACTAGAACAGAACTAGAACAGAACTAGAACAGAACTAGAACAGAACTAGAACAGAACTAGGACAGAACTAGAACAGAACTAGAACAGAACTAGAACAGAACAGAACTAGAACAGAACTAGAACAGAACTAGAATAGAACTAGAACAGAACTAGAACAGAACTAGAACAGAACTAGAACAGAACTAGAACAGAACTAGAACAGAACTAGAACAGAACTAGAACAGAACTAGAACAGAACTAGAAAGAACTAGAACAGAACTAGAACTAAACTAGAACTGAACTAGAACTGAACTAGAACAGAACTAGGATAGAACTAGGATAGAACTAGAACAGAACTAGAACAGAACTAGAACAGAACTAGAACAGAACTAGAACAGAACTAGAACAGAGCTAGAACAGAACTAGAACAGAACTAGAACAGAACTACAACAGAACTACAACAGAACTACAACAGAACTACAACAGAACTACAACAGAACTACAACAGAACTACAACAGAACTAGAACAGAACTAGAACAGAACTAGAACAGAACTAGAAAGAACTAGAACTGAACTAGAACTGAACTAGAACAGAACTAGAACAGAACTAGAACAGACTAACAGAACAGAACTAGAACAGAACTAGAACAGAACTAGAACAGAACTAGAACAGAACTAGAACAGAACTAGAACAGAACTAGAACAGAACTAGAACAGAACTAGAACAGAACTAGAACAGAACTAGAACAGAACTAGAACAGAACTAGAACAGAACAGAACTGAACTAGAACTGAACTAGAACTGAACGAGAATTGAATTAGAACTAAAGTAGAACTAAACTAAAACTGATCTATAACTGAGACAGAACTGAAAAGAAATTTTCGGAAAAACATGACAAATTACTTCAGTTAGTTTTGCATTAAGCTTTCAACTTTGACATTATAATTTCACGACATTTTCAACTTCTTAAAATCTTAAATTACATGAGTAATTGAGAAAAGCTTGCATCACTTTTTTATAAATTTAAAATCATTAATCAAATCATTCTTTATTTTTTAAACGTACCATGTATTAAGTCACCCCCTTGTATGAATGAATGAATGACAACATCTGGTGAATAATTAAATTTGAATACAAAACAACAAAAAAATCCATCAATCGCTTGTAATTTGTTTAAATTTAACGATTATTTTCATATTTTTTTAATGTTTTCTTTTTTTCAATTTTGTTTTTATTTACAAACAAAATAACAGTAGTAAGTGTGTTTTTGTTTTGTATTTTTTATTGTGTGTTAAAGCTCTCAAATGACGTACTTTAGCTGTCATATTTAACACTTGAAAATTTTGTTTGTTTTAAATCCAATGGAGTAAAATTTAAAAAATAAAAGAATATTTGTTTAAAAACACATTAAGACCACTTCTATGTAATATTTTGGGATAAAAAGAAATTAAAAAAAAACGTAAGAGTAAAACGATGTTGGTGACAGTATTACAAACAAACAAGAAACCACCCTCATTAGATTTAAAGCTTTTAAAATATTTTACTTGTAACTTAACAACAGATGTCTGGTGTCATTTACTAACTGTGTGTGTGTGTGTGTGTCTGTAAATCTAACTGAGTCCAGGTTCATTTTAACCTTCTTTGTCTGTGGGTATGGATGCTGATTTGACATTTTCCTTTACAATTGACTGCATATTTTAATTATATATTTTAGTATGTTGCATATTGTATTTTTTTTAATTAAAAAAAAAGAGTGTATTTATATTAAATTTGAGTATGATACTGTACTGTATGACTCACACTTTTTCCCTCTCTCCGTCTCCGATTATAACCCTGTCTGTCATATTTTTCGCTTTGGGAAGTCAAGTGGAAATAATGATTTATATTATTTTTGGGTGTCACAAAAATGTGATGACGTTTTAAGGGCTGCATTATGATATTATTTAGGTGGAATATTTTGAATATTATCGTTATGGTTATTTAGAACAGTATTAAAGGATTTGTTTATGTGCTAAATAAAGTTAAAAGTGACAGGTATGGAAATTGGATTTTATAAAATGATAACATAATGTTAGTTTGATCTGAAATTAAACTAGAAAAGAACTAGAACGGAGCTGGAACAGAACTAGAAAATCACTAAAACAGAACTTGAACTAAACTAGAACAGATCTAGAAGAGAACTAGTACAGAACTAGAACAGAACTAGAACAGAACTAGAACAGAACTAGAACAGAACTAGAACAGAACTAGAACAGAACTAGAACAGAACTAGAACAGAACTAGAACAGAACTAGAACAGATCTAGAACAGAACTAGAACAGAACTAGAACAGAACTAGAACAGAACTAGAACAGAACTAGAACAGAACTAGAACAGAACTAGAACAGAACTAGAACAGAACTAGAACAGAACTAGAACAGAACTAGAACAGAACTAGAACAGAAGTAGAACAGAACTAGAACAGAACTAGAACAGAACTAGAACAGAACTAGAACAGAACTAGAACAGAACTAGAACAGAACTAGAACAGAACTAGAACAGAACTAGAACAGAACTAGAACAGAACTAGAACAGAACTAGAACAGAACTAGAAAAGAACTAGAACAGAACTAGAACAGAGCTAGAACAGAACCACAACAGAACTAGAACAGAACTACAAAAGAACTAGAACAGAGCTAGAACAGAACTAGAACAGAACTAGAACAGAACTAGAACAGAACTAGAACAGAACTAGAACAGAACTAGAACAGAACTAGAACAGAACTAGAACAGAACTAGAACAGAACTAGAACAGAAGTAGAACAGAACTAGAACAGAACTAGAACAGAACTAGAACAGAACTAGAACAGAACTAGAACAGAACTAGAACAGAACTAGAACAGAACTAGAACAGAACTAGAACAGAACTAGAACAGAACTAGAACAGAACTAGAACAGAACTGGAACACAACTAGAACAGAACTAGAACTAGAAAAGTACAAAAATAGAACTTGAACTAAACTAGAACAGAGCTAGAACAGAGCTAGAACAGAACTAGAACAAAACTAGAACAGAACTAGAACAGAACTAGAACTAGAACAGAACTAGAACAGAACTAGAACAGAACTAGAACAGAACTAGAACAGAACTAGAACAGAACAGAACTAGAACAGAACTAGAACTAAAACAGAACTAGAACAGAACTAGAACAGAACTAGAACATCACTAGAACAGAACTAGAACAGAACTAGAACAGAACTAGAACAGAACTAGAACAGAACTAGAACAGAACTAGAACCGAACTAGAACAGAACTAGAACAGAACTAGAACAGAACTAGAACAGAACTAGAACAGAACTAGAACAGAACTAGAACAAAACTAGAGCAGAACTAGAACAGAACAGAACTAGAACAGAACTAGAACAGAACTAGAACAGAACTAGAACAGAACTAGAACAGAACAGAACTAGAACAGAACTGGAACAGAACTAGAACAAAACTAGAACAGAACTAGAACAGAACTAGAACATAGCTAGAACAGAGCTAGAACAGAACTAGAACAGAACTAGAACAGAGCTAGAACAGAACTAGAACAGAACTAGAGCAGAACTAGAACAGAACTAGAACAGAACTAGAACAGAACTAGAACAGAACTAGAACAAACTAGAACAGAACTAGAACAGAACTAGAACAGAACTAGAACAGAACTAGAACAGAACTAGAACAAAACTAGAATAGAACTAGAACAGAACTAGAAAAGAACAAGAGCAGAATTAGAACAGAACTACAACAGAACTGGACCTAGAACAGAACAGAACTAACTAGAACTAAACTAAAACTGAACTGAAACACAACTAGAAGTGATTAACAACGAAACTAAAACAGAACTGTAACTAAACCAGAATTGATCTGAAATTTCAAAAAAACGCATATGCAGCTGCACAATATCGGATCTACAACTGATCTAGAATTGAACTTCAATTGGAACTGTTCTACCTTTGATTTAGGGTTTATCTGCACTTAAACTAGAACTAAACCTCAACTGTCATTTATTACTAAAAACATTTTCAAAAGTCCATAATGTTTTATTCTAAAGTTTATCTCCTCCCTTTCTTAATTGCCTACTGCCACATTTGGTTAGTCTAACCACAGCCACCCACTAATTAGGGGTCATATTTCACTATTCGACATTTGTTGTATATGATAATTTCCAATTACCAAAATTAGCACTTAACGTTATACAAACAATATACAGCCGGAGTGAAATATAAAAAAAAAAAACTTTAGAAAAATATCAAATTTCAAGTGACTTTTTTTCGACATGCAAGCAGCCAACAACCAAACATACAATAATTTATCAAAGGGGTGTCATTAATAACACCCTCTTTCTCCCTGTTACAAAAAAAAACCAAGCACATGTTTAGCTTAGACTAACTACAAAGTCCTATAGGAGTTAGAGTATGAGTACGTAAGAGGTGAGGGGTGTAATTTGTTATACAAAATATTTATGCTTGTACTATATAATTACTTTGCAGAACAAACATTTCAAACATTTAATGAGTAGTGACAAAATAAATTGCAATGACGAGTTTAAAATTTCTGAAAAACAGAAAACAATTAAAATAAGTAACCACCACTAAAGAAAAAGAATAAAACTAATTTTAATGAACCCTTTTTTTTTTTGAGGAGGCCTTAACAAAAGTGTGGGTTGTTTTATAGGATTTTCAATAAAGTTCCTTGTTTAGGCTTATTTTTGCCAGATTAAAATCTTATCTTTTATTATGGCTTTGTTACTTAAGAGTCTCATTATTTTGCTGGCCAAAAGTGCTAGCATACTTTAGGGCTGTTGTCTGCTTGTGTTAAGTAAAGTATACTTTTGGAAGGTGTTATAAGTCAGTTTGAGTCATTGCCTTTATTTGCCAAAATAAAGCAAGTATTTTATCAACATTTTATCAAAAAAAGACATTCCTGGAAAAAATAAAGAAGGTTTCAAGCTAAGGGGGTGGCTTTTTATATGTTTTGCTATTATGTATTATCAAGCAAACTGCTGCTGAAGAGGGTGAAATGTGCTTTTGAAAAGTATGCAGTAGTGATTATTAAGTTGAGTTTCATGTGTGTTTTGGCGAGGTGTGTCACGTCCACATAACCAGTGCATTTTGACACACTTGCTTAATATTTAATCGAGATTTATCCATCATTCTGCTAACAACGTGCCCAACTTTTTTTTCTAAAAGAACTCTTCCCTTTTTTTTTTTGATTTTCTATCATTAGAAATTATATAAAAGAAATCCTCCCTGTTTTTTTTTATTTAACGCTTAGTATAGGAAGGAAGGAAGTTTGTTTTTTTTTGTAGATTTACGTTTGTTACAATTGCATTTGTTATTCTTAAATGTATTTTAATGCTAATGAAGTAATTTTGTTGCCATTGTGTGGCTGTTAGGATTTCAAATCCAAATGCACTTGCCGTTTCCAAATTGAGCCTTTTAAAGCGTATAAACTTCTTAATAGCTGTGTGTGTGGGTGTGTTAGAAGATTGTTAAAGAGTACAGTTGTCCTTGTGATTGATGGGCGCGGGGGTGGTTGGTTTATTGGTCAAATGCTAGTTATCCTTAATTTTATGCCATTTCCGGGTTTATTTTCCAAAAAATTTGTTTTAAAAGGGAAAAAAATATTGAGCTAGAAATTAAATTTAATTGAATGAAACAATTTAAGTTGAAAACTAATTTCCACAGAAACAATTAAACAAACTTAACTAGAAAAGGAAAAAAGAGAAAGGCCATAGTCAACAGAAAAGAACTGAACTAGAACAGAACTAGAACAGAACAGAACTAGAACAGAACTAGAACAGAACTAGAACAGAACTAGAAACAGAACTAGAACAGAACTAGAAACAGACCTAGAACAGAACTAGAACAGAAACTAGAACAGAACTAAAACAGAACTAGAAGAGAACTAGAACAGAACTAGAACAGAACTAGAACAGAACTAGAACAGAACTAGAACAGAATTAGAACAGAACTAGAACAGAACTAGAACAGAACTAGAACAGAACTAGAACAGAACTAGAACAGAACTAGAACAGAACTAGAACAGAACTAGAACAGAACTAGAACAGAACTGGAACAGAACTAGAACAAACTAGCACAGAACCTAGAACAGAACTAGAACAGAACTAGAACAGAACTAGAACAGAACTAGAACAGAACTAGAACAGAACTAGAACAGAACTAGAACACAACTAGAACAGAACTAGAACAGAACTAGAAAAGAACTAGAACAGAACTAGAACAGAACTAGAACAGAACTAGAACAGAACTAGAACAGAACTAGAACAGAACTAGAACAGAACTAGAACAGAACTAGAACAGAACTAGAACAGAACTAGAACAGAACTAGAACAGAACTAGAACAGAACTAGAACAGAACTAGAACAGAACTAGAACAGAACTAGAACAGAACTAGAACAGAACTAGAACAGAACTAGAACAGAACTAGAACAGAACTAGAACAGAACTAGAACAGAACTAGAACAGAACTAGAACAGAACTAGAACACAACTAGAACAGAACTAGAACAGAACTAGAACAGAACTAGAACAGAACTAGAACAGAACTAGAACAGAAATAGAACAGAACTAGAACAGAACTAGAACAGAACTAGAACAGAACTAGAACAGAACTAGAACAAAACTAGAACAACAGAACTAGAACTAGAACAGAACTAGAACAGAACTAGAACAGAATAGAACAGAACTAGAACAGAACTAGAACAGAACTAGAACAGAACTAGAACAGAACTAGAACAGAACTAGAACAGAACTAGAACAGAACTAGAACAGAACAGAACTAGAACAGAACTAGAACAGAACTAGAACAGAACTAGAACAGAACTAGAACAGAACTAGAACAGAACTAGAACAGAACTAGAACAGAACTGAAACAGAACTAGAACAGAACTAGAACAAACTAGAACAGAACTAGAACAGAACTAGAACTGAACTAGAACAGAACTAGAACAGAACTAGAACAGAACTAGAACAAAACTAGAACAGAACTAGAACAGAACTAGAACAGAACTAGAACAGAACTAGAACAGAACTAGAACAGAACTGGAACAGAACTAGAACAGAACTAGAACAGAACTAGAACAGAACTAGAACAGAACTAGAACAGAACTAGAACAGAACTAGAACAGAACTAGAACAGAACTAGAACAGAACTAGAACAGAACTAGAACAGAACTAGAACAGAACTAGAACAGAACTAGAACAGAACTAGACAGAACTAGAACAGAACTAGAACAGAACTAGAACAGAACTAGAACAGAACTAGAACAGACTAGAACAGAACTAGAACTGAACTAGAACTGAACTAGAACTGAACTAGAACTGAACTAGAACTGAACTAGAACTGAACTAGAACTGAACTAGAACTGAACTAGAACTGAACTAGAACTGAACTAGAACAGAACTAGAACTGAACTAGAACTGAACTAGAACTGAACTAGAACTGAACTAGAACTGAACTAGAACCGAACTAGAACTGAACTAGAACTGAACTAGAACTGAACTAGAACTGAACTAGAACAGAACTAGAATAGAACTAGAACTGAACTAGAACTGAACTAGAATAGATCTAGAACAGAACTGGAATAGAACTAGAACTGAACTAGAACTGAATTAGAACTGAACTAGAACTGAACTAGAACTGAACTAGAACTGAACTAGAACTGAACTAGAACTGAACTAGAACTGAACTAGAACTGAACTAGAACTGAACTAGAACTGAACTAGAACTGAACTAGAACTGAAATAGAACTGAACTAGAACTGAACTAGAACAGAATTAGAACAGAACTAGAACTGAACTAGAACAGAAGAACTAGAAAAGAACTGAACTAAAAAAAACTAAAGTTTTAACTCAATTTGAGCCCTAAGCCATATACCATTAACAAAAAGACATCAGCCAGACAAAAATTAATCTTTCATCCATCAATGGTGAATTGAATTAAATTTTCCCATTAAAATCACACAATTACACAGATGGCGTGTAAGCTAGTAAAATATACAGCAAATATATTTATAGGTTTTTAATCTTTTGCAATTATTTATAATCATTTAAAATCTGTTTTTATTAAAAATTTATATAACAAGCAGTCCTTTCCGTCCCTAAGGCCCCCTACGTGTGGTCACCAACATATTCCCATTTAACCATGTACACGAGCCAACGATAAATTGTGTATAATTTACACTCTACTCTTTTAACCAAATTATTAACTGAATTCTGTTGTTGCTGTTGCCGCTGCCATTGCGGATGAGCTGCTCATTTATGATAATTATGCCAAAGTGCAAACAGTATTATGGCCATGCTCCAATAAAATATGAATGTATGTGAATAATAACACCAACGACATCCCTGTACAATTTGTAGCAAATGAACAAAACAACTCGACCATCGTACAATATTTAGTAGCCAACATACTTATTTGTTTTTGTTGTACACATTTCGAGTTGAATATTAATTTAAATTTTTTTGCTGTTTTATTTTAAAAATTTTATTTATTTTTGTTGGTTTTATATATAGAAATTTAATTGGTTTATGTTTTTTTTTTTTTGGGAAATTTATGAATGATTTTTCGCCTTCCTTAACACTTAATGTATGTATGTGTGTTGTAAAGTACATACAGAAGTACTAAGTGGACAAGAGGAAGTGCGAACAGCGATGATCGGATAAACGGCCTAAATTATTTTAAAATAAAATGAAATTTTCAATGTTCTAGTTCAGTTCAGCTCAGTTCTAGTTCAGTTCTAGTTTCTGTTCTAGTTCAGTTCTAGTTCAGTTCTAGTTCAAGTTCTAGTTCAGTTCTAGTTCAGTTCTAGTTCAGTTCTAGTTCAGTTCTAGTTCAGTTCTAGTTCAGTTCTAGTTCAGTTCTAGTTCAGTTCTAGTTCAGTTCTAGTTCAGTTTCTAGTTCAGTTCTAGTTCAGTTCTAGTTCAGTTCTAGTTCAGTTCTATTCAGTTCTAGTTCAGTTCTAGTTCTGTTCTAGTTCCTGTTCTAGTTCGTTTCAGTTCAGTTCTAGTTCAGTTCTAGTTCAGTTCTAGTTCAGTTCTAGTTCAGTTCTAGTTCAGTTCTAGTTCAGTTCTAGTTCAGTTCTAGTTCAGTTTAGTTCAGTTCTAGTTCAGTTCTAGTTCAGTTCTAGTCAGTTCTAGTTCAGTCTAGTTCAGTTCTAGTTCAGTTCTAGTTCAGTTCTAGTTCAGTTCTAGTTCAGTTTCTAGTTCAGTTCTAGTTCAGTTCTAGTTCAGTTCTAGTTCAGTTCTAGTTCAGTTCTAGTTCAGTTCTAGTTCAGTTCTCTAGTTCAGTTCTAGTTCAGTTCTAGTTCAGTTCTAGTTCAGTTCTAGTTCAGTTCTAGTTCAGTTCTAGTTCAGTTTCAGTTCTTGTTCAGTTCTAGTTCAGTTCTAGTTTAGTTCTAGTTCAGTTCTAGTTCAGTTCTAGTTCAGTTCTAGTTCTGTTCTAGTTCAGTTCTAGTTCAGTTCTAGTTCAGTTCTAGTTCAGTTCTAGTTCTGTTCTAGTTCTGTTCTAGTTCAGTTCTAGTTCAGTTCTAGTTCAGTTCTAGTTCAGTTCTAGTTCAGTTCTAGTTCAGTTCTAGTTCAGTTCTAGTTCTGTTCTAGTTCAGTTCTAGTTCAGTTCTAGTTCAGTTCTAGTTCTGTTCTAGTTCTGTTCTAGTTCAGTTCTAGTTCAGTTCTAGTTCAGTTCTAGTTCAGTTCTAGTTCAGTTCTAGTTCAGTTCTAGTTCAGTTCTAGTTCAGTTCTAGTTCAGTTCTAGTTCAGTTCTTGTTCAGTTCTGTTCTAGTTCTGTTCTAGTTCAGTTCTAGTTCAGTTCTAGTTCAGTTCTAGTTCAGTTCTAGTTCTGTTCTAGTTCAGTTCTAGTTCAGTTCTAGTTCAGTTCTAGTTCAGTTCTAGTTCAGTTCTAGTTCAGTTCTAGTTCAGTTCTAGTTCAGTTCTAGTTCAGTTCTAGTTCAGTTCTAGTTCAGTTCAAGTTCAGTTCTAGTTCAGTTCTAGTTCAGTTCTAGTTCAGTTCTAGTTCAGTTCTAGTTCAGTTCTAGTTCAGTTCTAGTTCAGTTCTAGTTCAGTTCTAGTTCTTCTAGTTCTGTTCTAGTTCTGTTCTAGTTCTGTTCTAGTTCAGTTCTAGTTCAGTTTTAGTTCAGTTCTAGTTCAGTTCTAGTTCAGTTCTAGTTCAGTTCTAGTTCAGTTCTAGTTCAGTTCTAGTTCAGTTCTAATTCAGTTCTAGTTCAGTTCTAGTTCAGTTCTAGTTCAGTTCTAATTCAGTTCTAGTTCAGTTCTAGTTCAGTTCTATTTCAGTTCTAGTTCAGTTCTAGTTCAGTTCTAGTTCAGTTCTAGTTCAGTTCTAGTTCAGTTCTAGTTCAGTTCTAGTTCAGTTCTAGTTCAGTTCTAGTTCAGTTCTAGTTCAGTTCTAGTTCAGTTCTAGTTCAGTTCTAGTTCAGTTCTAGTTCAGTTCTAGTTCAGTTCTAGTTCAGTTCTAGTTCAGTTCTAGTTCAGTTCTAGTTCAGTTCTAGTTCAATTCTAGTTTAGTTCTAGTTTAGTTGTAGATCACTTTTAGTTCAGTTTTAGCTCAATAGTTGTTAAGATGTAGATTAATTTTAGCTTAATTATAGTTTACTGATAGTTCAGTTGTGTAGTTCTAATTCAGTCAAAGATCAGTTTTATATCACTTTTGTTCGATTGTGTCTTAATTCATAATTATTTCTGCTTTATTTCCGTTAATGTTTTTCACCGTCTTTTGAGTTCTCAATGTACATTTTCATTTATCAGATTTTTGTATTGCATACATGAATGTATGTTTTAATATTTCTTTCATTTTTGTTGTTTCATTTTAATGTTTTTACCCGCCTGGACTTTATAAAATTATAGCCAACAAATTTATGGGTTTTTAATTGCATTGACTTTAACCGCGCGCGTAGTCCAACAACTGAAACAGAAAATGAGAAAATTTTGTTTTTGCAACGACTAATGAATGAACTGCCACTGACTGCTACATAAAAGTGTTGAATACAACAATAACAATTATGATGATTTAATATATAAACGTGAACTAATAAATTATAATTGTATTAAAACAACATAAATTTTAAACTATGTATGTGTGTTAAAAGAAGCAATAAAATATTGAAATATCTGTGAAAGAATTTGGATAGTTTATGATATGAATAGTTTTATTGTTTGGTAAAATTAAATTGTTAAAATATTTATTTAAAATTAAATTTTCATTTATATGGAAAAAAGGAAAATATTCCTATAAAATTCTGACATATTTTTTTCTTGCAACAAAACGACTGCTGTGCCATGTTTGTATTTTATATGTCATTTTCAATATTATTATCTACACTTTTGCGACATCCTTATGACCCATATTTCACTTGATACTGGGAAAAATTCCACACACTAGTTCGCTGCTGCTGTTGCCACATTGGTATGTGGTGGTAGTGTTTTACCATTAACTTACTACAGCCACAGCAGATAAAGAAAATGTTGCCATAATGTTGCATAAATGAATATTGAGTAACTCTTACTGTATTTAGTTGTTTCATTCGAGATTTGACATTAATGTTAAGTAAAACATCATGTAGTTTAATATATTTCATGCAACATTTATTCAAACATTTAAAAGTCATCATCGTCATCCAATTTATATGTGGCAAGCAGACTGCCAACAAGAACAACAACATTGTGCATTAAGTATTAAAAGTGTCGTACAACATGATTTCATTTGGGTTTGTTCCCTTAAAACAACATCCTTGCTGAAGGAAATGCAGCAGTGTGTGTATGACTGTGTATTTATTTATCTAATACGCTCATTTGGTGTTGCATGAATATTTAATTTCTACAAATGAGAACATGCAATTTTCTTAAAATTAGAGTTAGTTAGTGATATGTTTGTCTTAGTTGATAAAACCTAGCAAGTTTGTGTGTTTAATATTAAGCAATATTTCAGTTCTTGTAAAGTTCTAGTATTGATATTTGATATTCTTCATGAAACAGTTGCATAGTTGTTCGGGAATATTCGCGATTTTTATTCTAATATTTGTTATTTGAAAAAAAAAAAATAGTTTTTCTCACTGCAGCTTAATATCGATTTATTTTCTAATTTTATTCTAGATCATGTTTAGTTCTGTTCTACTTTTGCTGCAATTCATCTTTTGTTCTAGCTCATGTTTAGTTATCTTCTAGTTCTGTTCTGTTCTACTTCTGCTCTAGTTCTTCTCTAGTTATATTCTAGTTTTGTTCTAGGTCATGTTTAGTTCTCTTCTAGTTTTTCTCTAGTTCTGTTCTAGTTTAGTTTTAGTTCTGTTCTAGTTCCTGTTCTGTTCCAGTTCTATTCCAGTTCTATTCTAGTTCTATTCTAGTTCTGTTCTAGTTATATTCTAGTTTTATTCTAATTTTGTTCTAGTTTTGTTCTAGTTCTGTTCTAGTTCTGTTCTAATTCTGTTCCGGTTCTTTTCTAGTTCAGTTCTGTTCTAGTTCTGTTCTAGTTCTGTTCTAGTTCTGTTCTAGTTCTGTTCTAGTTCTGTTCTAGTTCTGTTCTAGTTCTGTTCTAGTTATGTTCTAGTTCTGTTCTAGTTCTGTTCTAGTTCTGTTCTAGTTCTTTTCTAGTTCTGTTCCAGTTCTGTTCTAGTTCTGTTCTAGTTCTCTTCTAGTTCTGTTCTAGTTCTGTTCTAGTTCTGTTCTAGTTCTGTTCTAGTTTTGTTCTAGTTCTGTTCTAGTACTTTTCTAGTTCTATTCTAATTCTATTCTAGTTTTATTCTAGTTCAATTCTAGTTCTGTTCTAGTTCTGTCCTAGTTCTGTTCTCTTTCTGTTCTAGTTCTGTTCTAGTTCTGTTCTAGTTCTAGTTCTATTCTATTTCTTTTCTAGTTCTGTTCTAGTTTTGTTCCAGTTCTTGTTCTAGTTCTGTTCTATTTCGGTTCTACTTTTCTGTTCTAGTTCTGTTCTAGTTCTGTTCTAGTTCTGTTCTAGTTCTGTTCTAGTTCTGTTCTAGTTCTGTTCTAGTTCTGTTCTAGTTCTGTTCTAGTTCTGTTCTAGTTCTGTTCTAGTTCTGTTCTAGTTCTGTTCTAGTTCTGTTCTAGTTCTGTTCTAGTTCTGTTCTAGTTCTGTTCTAGTTCTGCTCTAGTTCTGTTTTAGTTCTGTTCTAGTTCTGTTCTAGTTCTGTTCTAGTTCTGTTTTAGTTCTGTTCTAGTTCTATTTCTGTTCTAGTTCTATTTCTGTTCTAGTTCTATTTCTGTTCTAGTTCTGTTCTAGTTCGGTTCTAGTTTTGTTCTAGTTCTTTTCTAGTTCTGTTCCAGTTCTGTTCTAGTTCTGTTCTAGTTCTCTTCTAGTTCTGTTCTAGTTCTGTTCTAGTTCTGTTCTAGTTCTGTTCTAGTTTTGTTCTAGTTCTGTTCTAGTACTTTTCTAGTTCTATTCTAATTCTATTCTAGTTTTATTCTAGTTCAATTCTAGTTCTGTTCTAGTTCTGTCCTAGTTCTGTTCTCTTTCTGTTCTAGTTCTGTTCTAGTTCTATTCTATTTCTTTTCTAGTTCTGTTCTAGTTTTGTTCCAGTTCTTGTTCTAGTTCTGTTCTATTTCTGTTCTACTTTTCTAGTTATATTCTAGCTCTATTCTAGTTTTATTAGTTTTATTCTAGTTCTGTTCTAGTTCTATTCTAGTTCTTTTCTAGTTCTGTTCTAGTTCTATTCTAGTTCTGTTCTAGTTCTATTCTAGTTCTGTTCAAGTTCTGATTTAGTTCTGTTCTAGTTCCGTTCTAGTTCTGTTTTAGTTCTGTTCTAGTTCTGTTCTAGTTCTGTTTTAGTCCTGTTCCAGTTCTTTTCTAGTTCTGTTCTAGTTCTGTTTTAGTCCTGTTCCAGTTCTTTTCTA
Organism: Lucilia sericata; assembly: GCF_015586225.1. Classification (NCBI taxonomy): domain Eukaryota; kingdom Metazoa; phylum Arthropoda; class Insecta; order Diptera; family Calliphoridae; genus Lucilia; species Lucilia sericata. Next base: position 75,336 of record NW_023994910.1, on the reverse strand, counting down.
GTTCTGTTCTATTCTAATTCTGTTCTAGTTCTGTCCTAGTTCTGTTCTATTTCAGTTCTAGTTCAGTTCTAATTCAGTTCTAGTTCAGTTCTAGTTCAGTTCTAGTTCAGTTCTAGTTCAGTTCTAGTTCTATTTTTCTGTTTCTAGTTCTGTTTTAGTTCTGTTCTAGTTCTGTTCTAGTTCTGTTCTAGTTCTGTTCTAGTTCTGTTCTAGTTCTGTTCTAGTTCTGTTCTAGTTCTGTTCTAGTTCTGTTCTAGTTCTGTTCTAGTTCTGTTCTAGTTCTGTTCTAGCTCTGTTCTAGTTCTTTTCTACTTCTGTTCTAGTTTTGTTCTATTTCTCTTCTAGTTTAATTTCCATTTTTATTTTTAATCTTTTGTTAGTACTTTTAGCCTCTGTTGACCTTTAATCCGTAAAAGTCTTTCTTTTTTTTTTATTCCATTTTCATTAAGATTTTGGGAGATTTTTCTTTAGTCTATGTGTTTATTTACATTTTATTTTTTCTTTTTTATTAAATTTTTCTTCTACTTCCTTGTTTTGTTTTCTGTGTTTTTTTTTATATGTTTATCTCTATGCGGTAAACAATTTGTCTCAATGTTAGTTTTGGCCGCATCTTAACTCTTAAACCTTTTCCTATAACATTTTGCCTTTTTTCCCCAAGACAAAAACATTCATTGACTATTTGTTGTTATTTATAATTTTGATCATGTTTTGGGTGTATGATTGTGTTTGTTTTTGTGTTTATTTTGTGATATTTGGCAAATTTTTTTGATTTGGCAGCAATTTTTTTTTAAACAGACTGGAATAGGAAAGACAATAACACTTCCGTTAGGAAAAAGGGGGCTAAGGTAAAAAACAATATTTTTCAAGAGGTTAAATCTATATTATTAAAGAGAAGCAAAGGTTTTATTTATAAAGTAGTATGTGTGATTATGTGTGTTTGTGTGTAACATAATTGTATTTTGTTGCTTTAGCGGCTCATACAGCTAAGAAAATAGAAATTGCTAAGCAAAACAAAAACTAGAAAAAACATGTTGAAAATTTACCCCCATGGTGTGTGTAAATGATTTTCTTTTATTATTTTAACTTAGTGTAAAGATAACATTACTGTTATATATTTAGTATAGAGTTAACAGTTTGTTATGTTAAAATTTCCCTCTGTTGAGTTATTATGGGATATTTTTTTTTCTTCAGCTTGTGTGTTTTTTTGTAGAGGTAAACAATAAAAACAACCACCAGTTTTTGTTATTGTCTAAAGCTGTTATTAACAGTTACATGTGCTGTTAATAACATTATTTATTTTCATTTAATAACATTGTGTGGTTAAAAATTTCCCTTCAGTTGTGTTTTAACTTTGCTCTAGTACGGTTGCTAGAGGAACTGCTGTCCGTGGCAGTTTTATATTATAAAGAAAATTTTGACGTTTTACGACGGTTTTGTCTAGTTTTCGAAGTGGGTTACAGCAAAATTTTACGTAAAAGCAAAAACACACACACACACATACATCATAAAAAAAGTGTAATAATTAAACATAATAATTAGTTAAGGGGTTTTAATATTTAAAAAAAACAACAACAACAAATAGTGAATGTTTTTTTTAAATAAAATTTTTAAAAAGTTAAAAAAATCTCTAAAAATTATAAAAAAGCAAAAGTTTTTTTTTAACAAAAAAAATTGTCTAATAATTGTGCAAAAATTATAATAAATTAAACAGATTATGTCACCTGAATTTTTTGAAAGAAAAAAAATGATTTAAATAGCAAAAGGTTTTAATAAAAGTGACTAATAACAACAAATTAAATTGAATATTTTAAAAAATAATTTTATATAAACAAAATGTTAAATATTAAATAAAATAAAACGTTGCTATAAGGCAGAATTAGTCACTTATAACACAAGACATTCACCAAAAATCAAAAAAATTTTAAAATTCATTAGCAAAAATTTTTTTATAAAAATACCTTAAACATAAAATGAAATAATTTAAAATGCAAATTTTTAAAACTATAAAACGAAAAATGAATGTCATCAACAAAAATTTATAACAACAAAAAATTGCAGAAATAAACCTTAAATAAACCCCAAATAAAAATACCAAATTATAATAATAATAGATTAAATCTATAAAAAAACAACAACAAAAAAGCATCTTAATTAACAATTAAAAACCAAACAAATTTAAAAAAAATTGAAAACTTTTCCTATAATTTTGAAAGGATTTTAAAGTATTTTCTAAAAAGTAAATTAATTAATTTTAAAATTATCATTATGTTGGCTGTTAAAAATTTCTTTTTACCTGAACGCACAAAAGCTCCCGATACGCCACAGCGCTTTTCACGCATGCCCGAAGCTTTTTTACGCAGCATACGCCGCCGTTCGTTACGTGTTAAACGTGCCAAATCACTAGTCGTTCCCGATCGGGAAAAAAGGAAATCAGGTGAGGTAGAGTGTTGTTGTCGGATAACGGAAAACACACCAAATACAAAAAATGATAATTTTTCTAAAAAAAAACAGAAAGAAGCTTTTGAAAATAACAAGCTTTTGAACTAATCTTAAATCTTAAGAAAGTTTTTTTTTTTGTAAACAAAGCTTTAGGAAGTAACAGTAGGACGTCAGTTACTTGTAGTTTTGTTCTAAATCAGTTCTAGTTCTGTTCTAAATCACTTCTACTTCAGTTTTAGTTCAGTTCTAGTTTAGGTCTAGTTCAGTTCTAGTTCAGTTATAGTTCAGTTCCAGTTCAGTTCTAGTTCAGTTTTTTTCTTGTTCTGTTCTAGTTCTTTTCTAGTTCTGTTCTAGTTCTGTTCTAGTTCTGTTCTAGTTCTGTTCTAGTTCAGTTCTACTTCAGTTCTAAATCAGTTCTAGTTTAGTTATAGTTGAGTTCTAGTTCAGTTCTAGTTTAGTTCTAGTTCTGTTTTAGTTTTGTTCTAGTTCTGCTCTAGTTCAGTTCTAAATCAGTTCTAGTTTAGTTCTAGTTTAGTTCTAGTTCAGTTCTAGCTGAGTTCTAGTTGAGTTCTAGTTCAGTTCTAGTTTAGCTCTAGTTCTGTTCTAGTTCTGTTCTAGTTCAGTTCTAAATCAGTTCAAGTTTAGTACTAAATCAGTTCTAGTTTAGTTCTAGTTCAGTTCTAAATCAGTTCTAGTTTAGTACTAAATCAGTTCTAGTTTAGTACTAAATCAGTTCTAGTTTAGTTCTAGTTGAGTTCTAGTTCAGTTCTCGTTTAGTTCTAGTTCTGTTCTAGTTCTGTTCTAGTTCTGTTCTAGTTCTGTTCTAGTTCTGTTCTAGTTCTGTTCTAGTCTGTTCTAGTTCTGTTCTAGTTCTGTTCTAGTTCTGTTCTAGTTCTGTTCTAGTTCTGTTCTAGTTCTGTTCTAGTTCTGTTCTAGTTCTGTTCTAGTTCTGTTCTCGTCTGTTCTAGTTCTGTTCTAGTTCTTGTTCTAGTTCTGTTCTAGTTCTGGTTCTATTTATGTTCTAGTTCTGTTCTAGTAAGTTCTGTTCTAGTTCTGTTCTAGTTCCTGTTCTAAGTTCTGTTCAGTTCTGTTCTAGTTTCTGTTCTGTTCTAGTTCTGTTCTAGTTCTGTTCCTAGTTCTTTCTAGTTCTGTTCTAGTTCTAGTTTCTAGTTCTGTTCTAGTTCTGTTCTAGTTCTGTTCTAGCTCTGGTTCTAGTTCTGTTCTAGTTCTGCTCTAGTTCTGATCTAGTTCTGTCTAGTTCTGTTCTAGTCTGTTCTGTCTAGTTTTGTCCTAGTTCTCGCTTCAAGTTCTGTTATTGTTCTGTTCAGGTTCATGTTCTAGTTCTATCAAGTTCTATTCTACTGCTGTTCTAGTTCTTTTCTAGTTCTGTTCTAGTTCTGTTCTACTTTTCTAGTTCTGTGTCTGTTCTAGTTCTAGTTCTAGTTCTGTTCTAGTTCTGTTCTAGTTCTGTTCTAGTTCTGTTCTAGTTCTCGTTCTAGTTCTGTTCTAGTTCTGTTCTAGTGCTTTTCTAGTTCTGTTCTAGTTCTATTCTAGTTCTGTTCTAGTTCTGTTTTAGTTCTCTTCTCAATTCTATTACTTTCTCCCTTTCCCCTTTTATCTCTTTCAAAGTTCAAAGTTCTTTTAATTAATCAATAATTTCCCTGCATAAAGCAACTAGATGTTAGTTGAATAAACTTTTAGTCATTTTTTTCCACAATTATTATTAATTAATAATATTTTTATTATTTATAAATAAATAACTTATGGAAACAGAGTGCAAAAAATAGAGCAAATCATATTTTTTTTAACCTATAGTCAAGGATCATTTAAATTTTATGATGAAAAAAAAGCTTTTATTTTTGCAAAAGCAGATAGTTAAAACTGCTGATTATTGTTTATTTGCTAAATAATATAGAAACAAATAATATTTATAATATTTTTTTTGCAAAAAAAAAAACAGACAAGATAAGAGACACACAAACAAGAATTTTGTAGAAAAATATAAGAGGAATATGTTAATAAGATTTTATTTTATATTAAATAATACAAGATTGATTCATTAAGATTTCAAACCGGTTTTTTGTTAAATTTATTTATTCCAAAAGAACTTGCTTTAAAGGTATTATTAAAGTTTTAATTGCTATAATGATGATAACTTTTGAAAAAAAGCTTTTTTTGTTTAATATGTACTACAACTTACAAGCTTTTGAAATTTGCAAAGCTTTACAAAGCAAAGTTTTACTATTAAACCTTATTAAAGCTTTGTTTTATTTCTACTTATTTATGTAAAGCTTTACAATATTTTTACACTTTTTATCAAAGCTTTCTCAAATTTACTTTAAGCACGTTCATTTCTTTACACATTTTTTTTATTTATTACTCTTATTGCAAATATTTTTTTGTAATTTTTTCAAACATCTTCCTCATTTTCTCTTTTTATATATTTGTTACTCTAACGTTTCCCACAATAATAATAATCATCATCATAATAATTTCATTAAAAATGCTGCTTACAATTCCTCTATCTAACTAAAATATATGTACTTTTTCAAACATCCATAGACAAAGTCTAGAGGTCTAGTATATCATCATTTAACATTGTGGTTTAGACGATCGCTATACTACTTATGCCTGATATGATGATATTGTTATACTTTCGTCTATACAAAAAAACTATCTATCTAATTGTCTATAAAGTAACATGTGCATTTGACAAATATTTGGTTGATGTGTAACAGACACACAACAAAAAAAAAAACGAACTGAAATTGAAATGACAAATTTATGTTGTATATAGACTGTTGCAAACCAGCAAGGGGTCATCATAAAGTTTACACTTTAAATAAGTAATAAAAAAACTAGTTAAAAATTACAATGTAACCATGCTAAAGTTACGATATCAAATGATTTAAATGATAGAGTTGAATGAATGTGAGAGATCATTTAAGCTTTTGGCAAGATTGACAGTAATTTGGTAGCTAAGGTTTAAAGCGGAAAGTGGAAAGAAATAATAACTTTCAAAATTTGCTATGATGAAAGATAGCAGATAAAAGTAATAACATTTTAGTCTAAACCTAAAGCTTTAAGCTTTCTCTGAGCTTTTCATATAAAAATTTCTTAAATTATAGAAAAAATATAATGAGAACTTAAAGAGTTTGTTGCTATGATAGAAAGATATCAGCTAAAAGTTATAAAATTTCCATCTAAACCTAAAGCTTTAAGCTTTTTCTAAGCTTTTAATACAAATATTTCTTAATTTATAGAAAATGATAATGAAAATTTGTAGAATTTGGTCAAATTTATGAATTTTTTGTAAAAAAAACTTATTTTTCTTATTTATTACAAAGAATAAAAACGTTTAACTTAAATATAGTATAAAAATATTAAAAAAAAACAAGCTTTTTCTATAATAGCTACCAAAAACTATCAAAATTATGAAAAAGCTTTTTTTTTAAAAAAATTTTGAAAATTTTATATTTTTTTAACAAATTTATCTGTTATATTAGTATTTTCTAATAAAAAAGCTTTTTTTGGAAATTTTTTGTAAATATTGAAAAAAAAAGCTTTTTTACCAAAATTTAAAAAAATAAAATGTTATAAGGAAAAACTTAATTTTTACTAATTCTTGACTCAATAATAATGTGATATAAATAATTAAGCTCTTACTATATTATTGTGTTAAGAATTAATATTAAGAAAAAAGCTCTTTCCAAAAATTTTGCAAAAATACATTAACAATTAAAATATTTTCTTTAACTTTACTTAAATTTTATTATTTTGTCGCATAAAAGCTTTTTGTGGAGCTTTTATTAAGGAAATTTTAATTTTAAGAAAAAAGCTTTTTTTAAAAAATTTTCAAAAAATATTAAAAATAAAAATTTTTCTTCAATTGAACTTTCATTTCATTGTTTTGTGGTAAAATAGCTTTTTATAGAGCTTTTATTAAAGAAATTTTAATATTAAGCAAAAAGCTTTCTTTAAAAATTACCAAAAATGCTTTAACAATTAAATTATTTACTTTAACTTAACTTAAATTTCATTATTTTGTTTGCAAAAAAACTTTTAGAGAGCTTTTATTAAAGAAATTGTGATGTTAAGCAAAAAGCTTTTTTTAAACGTTCAAAAAATATAAAAAATTAAATTGTTTTCTTTATTTAAATTAAAATAACATTATTTTTCGTAGAAAAAAAGCTTTTTTAAAGCTTTTGTTTAAATAATGCTAGTTAAGAAAAAAAGCTTTTTTCAAAATTTTTTGAAAAATTCATATTTTTACCGGCAATTGAATAAAAAATGTATCCAATGAAGTGTTTTCAAATTTAAAGCATCTTTTGGTTAAAATTTCTCTAAAAGCTTTATTGTTAAAACCTATTGTAATTAATCAGAAGTTTAAAAAAGCTTTTTTGGGAAAAATGTTTAAAACATTGAAATTTTGTGTATATTATAGTTTATTAGTATTATTTTGTTTAAAAAAAAGGCCTTTTCTACAATTTTGTTAAGAAAAAGCTTTAGTTAAGAAAAAAAGCTTTTTTTTCAAAAACTTGGAAAAATTAATATTTTTTCGTTTTAATAGGTTTTAAATTATATGATGAGGTTTTCTATAGCTTTAAGCTTGTTTTTGGATAAATTTTTTTTAAAAAGCTTTCTTGTTATGAAAAGCTTAATATAGTTACACAAGCAAACAACTTTTGAAAAATATGATATTTTTACCATCTAATGAATAGTAAATCATCTAGCGAGGTTTTCTATAGCTTTAAGCTGGTTTTTGGATACATTTTTTAAAAAAGCTTTATTGTTAAGAGAAGCTTTATACAGTTTTTTTTTTTTTTTAAATATGATATTTTTGTTTCAAATTTGTTGTTTGAAAAGGTTTTTCTTGAAAACTAACTTAACTTAGCCGTCAAAAAACCTTTAGATTTCTAATGCAAATTAGAAAGCTTTTATGTAAATCTTCAATTTTAATTGAAATTTTCTTTTGGAATTTTGTTATTAACCTCTCATTGAACTGATTTGAACTTTGTAATCATTTTTAATCGAAAAAAAAGTTTCTTTTTTTTGGCTTATACTACTTATTGGTCAAAGTTTTCTTTTCAAAATTTCACTTTCATTTCAATTTTAATCATAATAATGATAATAATGATCTTCAGCACTTAACTCAATTAAGTTTCAATTTCAACAAAATACGTTTTTTTTTTTCTTAAACATTTTGTTTGTGTCACTGTGATTACTAAACAAAAACATTATTAAAGAAAAATAACCATAACAATAAGCGAAATAATTATAAGATGAAGATAAAAAAGTTGAAAATTTTTTACAAAAAAATTACTTAATTTTTTAAGAGATGTTTTTTTTTAACGACCAACATAATTATGTGTTAAACAATAAACGGTTTTGTTAATTTATGAAACAAATAAATCATAATTGGCAATAAAGTTATTACCACACTTATGCAAAGTTTTGCAAAACTAAACAGCCAAAGGGCAGGAGGAGACAAAAAGCTGCCAAAAAATAGCATATTATGAAAGCTTTTATTGATTGTTAAGTTATAATTAACTAAATTTATAAGATTAATAACCTTAACCTTAAAATTGGTTTATTAATAACTTATAAAGGTATCCTGTTTCTTTAAATCCCCTGAATGTTTAAATACTCATTTAAAAAAAGGCCTCCCTTTTTAAAACATAAATTTATAATTTCTTAATATTTGTTCAACAGTCATAGGGGTCATTAAAAGGACTGTTAACAAATATTTTCTTTTGTTAATTAAAAGACCATCTTATACTAATCTTAATACTACTTCACAATTGATTTCAAATTTTAAATTTTATCCACTAAAATGCGGGCTATTTAATATGTTGACACTTTTGCTTTTTATAACTACATATTACATTTGCCAAGTTGTTTTCACATACAAACGTGTTACTCTGTGACTTCCGCAAAAGTGTGAAAAAATTAGCAAATAGTGGAAAATGAATGTGAAAAAAAATGATGTGAAAATTTACACACAATACCTGATTAAGTAAAAATAACAGGAAAATTACATTCAATAGTTTGCAAAAGATTAAGTTATTGTTGTGACAGTAAATTAAAAGTTTGATTTGGAAAAGGAAATTTAACAAATTTCGTAAAAAATTAAACAAATTTGTTTAAAATGAAGCTAATTTAAGAACATCAACCTTTTCTTAAGTTTTGGAAAAAAGCTTTTTTTGTTAAACTTGTAAAGCTTTTACTAAAAATGTACAAAAATTTGGAAATTTCAACCAAACTAAGTTAAATATTAAAAAAATTACGTGATTTGCAAAAATTTTTAAAATTTTAAAAGTTTTAGGAAAAAGCTTTTTTGTTCAACTTTTAAAGCTTTTACTAAAAAGTGCAAAAATTTGAAAAAATTAACCCAATGAAGTTAAATATGAAAAAATAGCATGATTTTCAAAAATTTTTGGATTTTAAAAGTTTTCAATAAAAGCTTTGTTTCACAAACTTATAAAGCTTTTACTAAAAATGTACAAAAATTTAGAAAAATTAACCCAATTAAGTTAAATATTAAAAAAAATAAATTGATTTTAAAAAATTTTTAGACTTTAAAAGTTTTAGATAAAAGCTTTTTTATTAAAATTTAAAAGCTTTTATTAAAAATTTACAAAAATTAAGAAAAATTAACCATCTAAGTTAAATATGAAAAAAATAACTTGATTATCAAAAATTTTTAGATTTTAAAAGTTTTAGATAAAAGCTTTTTTATTAAAATTTAAAAGCTTTTATTAAAAATTTACAAAAATTTAAAAAAATTAACCCAACTAAGTTAAATATTAAAAAAATAACATAACTTGCAAAAATTATTACTCTTTAAAAGTTTTCAATAAAAGCTTTTTCATTAAAATTTAAAAGCTTTTACTAAAAATGCACAAAAATTTTGAAAAATTAACTCAACTAAGTTAAATATGAAAAAAATAACTTGATTTTCAAAAATTTTAAGATTTTAAAAGTTTTCAATAAAAGCTTTTATATTAAAATTTAAAAGTTTTTACCATAACAAACAAAATTTGCCCAAATTTATCCCAAACGGCTTAAATGTTTTAATAATTAGGGAAAAATTTAACAAATGACAAAATTTCCAAAGTTTTGAGAAAAATAACAAATTTTACTTTTAGTTGTTTCTTTTTGATAAATTTATCAAATTATATTAATTATAGTAAAAGCTTTTTTTTACCTTTTAATAAAAAAAGCTTTTACTATAATTAATAACATTTGATAACTTTAACAAAAAGAAACAACTAAAAGTAAAATTTGTTCTTTTTTTAAGATCTTTAGGTTAAAGCTTTTAGTTGAAATTTTAAAGCTTTTACTATAAGAAACTAAATTTGGTAAATTTATCAAAATCTGGGAATATTTTTAAAATAATCAAGGAAAAATTTTAACTTAAGCGTTAAAAATACAGATTTTTATAAAGTTTAAGCTTTTTTTTTTGCTATAATATTGTCTGTATTACAGCTTTTTATAGCTAGAAATAAAAGTTGTAGGAAAATTCTCTTTAAAGTTGTATTTTTTGATAATTATGGATAATTAGTTAAGTTTTGAAAATTCAAAAAAAAAAAGTAGCTTTTAAAAGCGGAAGTTTATAATAAGCTTTTTCTGGGTCATAGTTGATTAAAGGCAGGTGTAGGGCCTGTAGATAATTAATGATACTTTGTAATGCTTGTTTTTTATTTAATGATTTTTTTTCTTTTTCAAACAATTATTTAGAGATTATTCTTTTGTTTAACTTTTTTTTAACAAAAAGGAAAATAACACAATAATTTTTTAAGTAATTTATTGTTTTAGTTTACAACAAGTGGGTTTTTATGATTTTGTTTATATTAATTTATGATACATGTATGTATGTATGTTTTATATAAAGTAGAATTAACTTAGTGGCTAAAAAAAACTTCACGGCCAAAGCATGCCCGAGCAGTATTAAAGAAAAACAGGTGTTAATTTAGAAATAATATAAATTTAAATAAAATTTATTTAGTTTTAGTTAGAAAAAAAGGTGCTAAATTTTTATAGCGTTTTTTTATAAAAAGAAAATTTCATTTAAAACATCATTAATCTTTAAGAGAGTTTCTTTTTTTTCATTATTTTTTTAAATAAACATTTTGATTTTTTTAGCAGACATTCAATGATTTGTAAAATTTTCTTTAAAGAAAAAAAAGAAATCCTAAAACATTTCAAATATTTGAAGTGTTATTTTCAGCTTAATCATTTGCTAATCATTAATTATTTTCTGGAGTCTATATTTAAGCCTTAAGAGGACTTCCCAAAAAAAGGACTCCTGCTGCTACAACACAGCCAAACAATCTTTAAATTTTCTTACACAGGCTGCTGTCAAGTATCATGTTTTTAATTGAAAATTGTTAAGTAATTCAAAATTAATTTATTATAAAATTATTATGAGTTTTTTTTTGTTGTCTCTTGAGAGACAATTTGTTTTTGGAATTTCTATTAATTAACACTTCATATGATCTCATTTTGAAATAATTTATTTAAGTATTTTGTTGCTGTTTTTGCTTTTATTAAAGGCAAATTTAATTGCCCATGAAAAGCTCTTTGTTTGTTTAAAAAATACTTAAACAAGTGTTAAATTAATAAAGAAAGAATATAAAGTCTGTAAAAAAACGTGTTTTAGAAAAAAGTAATTTCTATAAAAAAACACACATAAAATCGTGAAATACTTTAAAAAGGAGGGAGAAAAAAAGCTTTTTTTATTATTATTATTAGCAGCTATAAACTAACTTTTAAGTTAATATTATAAACAAATTAAATAATTGATAAATAATTTAAATAAGAAAAATACACTGTCAGAAATAAAGCAAAATATACCCACAAAACTTATCTCTGAAACACTTCCTGTTTCAATTTCTTTTCAAATTTAAGGGATTTTTTTCTAATTGTTAACCATTCTTTGAATGTCTAGATATTTAATTAAATAATTTGTTAATAATAGTTTTTAGTCAATACTCCCCCTTTTCTTTTCTTTTTTTTCAGTATTTTATCATTTCAGTGATAAGATTACTTAAGTCCCCTTGAAGTAATAAATTGCAAATTACAGTTCATTTCGTTTTTTTTTTTTTTTTTTGCAACAAAGCATTGTCTGATAAAAATGTGTTTTAAAAATAAAAAACCTGAAAGCTAATTATGTGATAAGATAATTTAAGTGATAAATAATTACAAGCAAAAACAAATAAATAAAACAAATTTAAAGAAAACAAAGTAAATAAACAATTAAGAATCAATACTATATTGAAGAATTGCTTTCAATATTAAAATTTTATAAAAAAAGCTTTTTTGATAGTTTTTTACCAGAAAAAGCTTTTTTAAAGCTTTTACCAAAAAAAGCTTTTTAAAGCTTTTACTAGAAAAAGCTTTTTAAAGCTTTTACTAAAAAAAGCTTTTTTAAAGTTGTTACCAAAAAAATCTATTCTAAATTTTTTCTTAAAATTATTCCTTAAGATTTTATTTCTTAAGATTTTACTGAAAAAGCTTTTCTTAAAATTGTTACTAGAAAAAGCTTTTCTAAATTTTTTACTAATAAAGCTTTTTAAAGTTTTTACTAATAAAGCTTTTTTAAAATTTTTTCTAGAAAAAGCTTTTCTAAACATTTTACAGAAAAAACTTTTCTTAAAATTCGAAAGATTTTACTATAAAAAGCTTTCTTTAAAATTCGAACGATTTTACTATAAAAGCTTTTCTAAATCTTTTACTATAAAAACCTTTATAAAAGCTTTTCCAAAGATTTTACTAGAAATAGCTTTTCCTAAAGTTTTTATTAAAACAAGCTTTTCTAAATAAAAATTATAAAAAAAGCTTTTCATTAAAAACTGTTAAAAGTTTTACTATTAAAAGCTTTTCTAAATATTTTACATGAAAAAGCTTTTCTAAAGTTTTTACTAGAAAAAGCCCTTCTAATGATTTTACTACAAAAAGCTTTTCTAAAAAAATCAAAACTTTTTTTAAAGCTTTTCATAAAAACATATTTCATTTAATAAATTTATTGTTTTTTCATATTTTTGAAAATTTTTGTAAAAGCTTTTTATTTATGTTAAAAATTAGTTTTCCTAAAAAGTATAAAAAGTCATACATTTAAGCTTTTATAAAAAGCAACAACTTTTTATAAAAACTTTAACTAAAAGATTTAATAGAAAAAGCTTTTATTAAAGGCTTTTTTAAACTTTTCACAAAATGCTTTTGCGAAAAAAGTTTGTGAAAGCTTTATGTTAAGCTCTTTCATAAAAAGTACAAAAAGCCTTTATGAAAAGCAAAAACTTTGTATAAAGACTTTTTGAAAGATTTTTTATACTTTTTATAGAGAGCTTTTATTAAAACCTTTTTTAAACTTTTCTCTAAAAGCTTTTGCGTAACTCTTTTGGAAAGCTTTTGCAAAACTGTTAGAAAAAAGATTGGCGAAAATATTTGTGAAAACTTTATGTTGAGCTTTTTCAAAAAAAAAATTAAAAAAAAATTTATAAAAAGCAAAAACTTTGTATAAAGCTTTTACCGAAGACTTTTTTTTAAAGATTTGGTATAACTTTTATAGAAAGCTTTAGTTGAAAGCTTTTTTAAACTTTCCAGAAAAAGCTTTGGCGAAACTCTTTTGAAAAGCTTTTGCAAAACTGTTAGAAAAAAGATTGGCGAAAATATTTGTGAAAGCTTTATGTTAAGCTTTTTCATAAAATGAACAAAAAGCTTTGGTAAAAAGCAAAAGTCTTTTTTTTTTTCTTAAATTCCTTCAAAATTTAAATTGTAGAAAAAAAAATTATTTCATTTTAACTTCCGTTTTGCAAACAAAAAGGGCTAAAAACTCCTTATTTTACAACAATTATACCAAAACAAGAGTGGCACTTGTTGCCCCCCTTAAAAAGGCCGGTAAAATGAAAACAAACTCAAATTGAAATAAAAAAAATGTTCAACTAAACTACAGCTCACAGCACACAATACTATTGCTTTGACTCTAGAGTAAAATTTCATAGTAAACATTTTATGTAAAAAAACAACAATAATAAAACTTATACCATGTAAATATTTAAATTACAAAAATATAAAAAAACAAAAGTTCAAAAAAACGTATGAGAATACAAAACGCATGGTCTCTAGCCCAAAAAATACAAAAAAAACACATGCCAAAGTACAAACTATAAGTACGATTTTGAGGCATATTAATAATGAAGTTGTTAATGATGATTATGTTGATGATGTTATGCTTCAACAATTAAATGAGTAGAGCATATATAGGAAGAACAAATAAAAAAAAAAACAATTTTAAATGCAAAGCACATGTAAAATATACTAAAACAGGGAAAAATTTTAAATATTTCTTTTTTTTAATAATAAATAAAATAATAGTAGAACGTACTACTATTACTAGAGGAAAAAGAACGTAAAAAAAACTAGAAGCCCTTTTAGAGAACTTTGTTGAAACTATGCAAAGGTATTTTGAAAATTTTTATATAATGGTTAGGTCAGTCGCTGGGCCCAACCCTTTAACCAAAACACTTGCTGCTACACACGGAACATTTTTCCCGTTTATGTGTATGTGTGTGTGTGCTGTTAAGGGGGTTGTATACAAATGAAATTGAAAAGAGGTAAAAATTTATGATTAATTTAAGCGGAAGTTTTCATTTAATAATGAATGTATACAACTATTGTACCCCAAACTCATTCATTTGTTCATACTATATTACTTCTTTTTTATAGCTTTTTTGTTATAATTTTTATATTTAAAATAATATATAATTTACTTTAAACATTTACATACATTGTTATGCTAATATGCATATAAAAATATTTAAATATGTGATTTAATACATTTCTTTAAATTTTTACAGGAAGTTTAGTTCAAAAAGTCATGTACACATTATGAAAATAGTTAGTGTAGGTCGTTCATTCATTCGTCTGTTTTAGTTTTATCCAGAAAAGGAAATTACTATGAAATCATAATCAAGTAATTAAGCAATTAAAATAATTTTTTTTAAACAATTATTAAACTAATTAAATAAATTTATGTTCATACTTAGAGTGGGCAGACCAAATATTTATACTTTCTATTTTAATTGCCAAAGAAATAGAAATTTCTTTTAATAATTACAAAAATAGAGTGAAATTTTTATGGAACAAAAAGCTTTCGAAATTATGAGTTTAAACCTTAAGAAAGATAATTTGTTATCACAAACTTGCTAAAGATACAATATTTCAACAATTTTTACTAATAATAAACTTAAAAAAAAAGCTTTATCTAAAAGTTTAACAAAAGCTTTTATAATAGATTTTTACAAAAATTTGTTATAAAACTTTTTTGTAAAAGCTTTAAGTAAGCTTTTTTGTAAAAGCTTTTTGTTAAAGCTTTGAGAAAGCTTTTTTGGTAAAAGCTTTAAGAAAGCTTTAAGAAATCTTTTTTGTAAAAGCTTTAAGAAAGCGTTTTGTAAAAGTTTTAAGAAAGCTTTTTGTAAAAGTTTTAAGAAAGCTTTTTTGTAAAAGCTTTAAGAAGGTTTTTTACAAAAGCTTTAAGAAAGTTTTTTTGTAAAAGCTTTAAGAAAGCTTTTCTGTAAAAGCTTTAAGAAGGTTTTTGTAAAAGCTTTAAGAAAGGTTTTTGTAAAAGCTTTAAGAAAGCTTTTTTTGTAAAAGCTTTTCTGTAAAAGCTTTATGAAAGCTTTTTTTGTAAAACTTTAAGAAAGCTTTTTTGTAAAAGCTTTAAGACAGCTTTTGTGTAGAAGCTTTAAGAAAAGCTTTAAGACAGCTTTTGTGTAAGAGCTTTAAGAAAGTTTTGTATAAAAGCTTTAAGAAAGCTTTTGTGTAAAAGCTTTAAGAAAACATTTTTGTTAAACCTTTAAGAAAGCTTTTCTGTAATCGCCTTATAAAAGGTTTTTGCAAAAGCTTTAAAAAACATTTAAGAACATTTTCTAAAAGTTTTACGAAATTGTCTTATAAAAGCCTTCTTTAAATCTTGATCAAAGTTTATCATAACAGATAAAAACTTGTTTTCATCAAGTTTTGTTAAAGCTTTATG
Source organism: Lucilia sericata (assembly GCF_015586225.1). Lineage (NCBI taxonomy): Eukaryota > Metazoa > Arthropoda > Insecta > Diptera > Calliphoridae > Lucilia > Lucilia sericata. Next base: position 59,861 of record NW_023994910.1, on the reverse strand, counting down.
GAAAGTTTTTTTTATAACAGTTTCAAGAAAGTCTTTGGGAAAAGTTTTGCAACATCGTTTTACAAAAGTTTTTTGCAAATACTATTTCTTCTTATCTAATCTTAACGAAAGCTTTTATATAATATTTGCAAAAGCTTTTTATGAATTCTTATGATCTACAAGAGACTTTTTACTAGTTTTAAGTTCTTTGCTCACTATACATGATGATTATAAGTGCCAATAGCAATAAAGCTTTATGAGAACTTTATGATATTTGCGAAAGCTTTTTATAAAATCTTATCGAAAGTCTCCAAAATAAAAGATCTACAACAGACTTCTTACAAATTTAAAATTCTTTGATCACTCTGCAAAACATTTATAAGTTCAAGTAGTTTAGATAAGTTTTACCAAAGCTTTTAGTTAAAACTTTACATAGGCTTTTTTTAAAGGCTTTAGAAAAGCTTCATTTCTAAAGAATTTGTAGAAGATTTTTCTAAAATATTTAAAAAGCTTTGTCACAAAACCTTAGGACAACTTTATATAAAAGCTTTACAGAAGCTTTTTCTTAAATATTTAAGAAAACTCTTCGCAAAAGTGTTAGGAAAACTTATTCTAAAAGCCTTAGGAAAGTATTTTCTAAAAGCTTTTAGAAATGTGTTTCCCTAAAAGCTTTAAGAAAGCTTTTTCCTTAAAAGCTTTAAGAAAGTTTTTTCCTTAAAAGCTTTAAGAAAGCTTTTTTCCTTAAAAGCTTTAAGAAAGCTTTTTTTCTAAAAGCTTTGCTTTTCGCTTTATGAAAACTTTTTACTAAAAGCTTATTTCTAAAATCTTTAAGAAAGCTTTTTTTTAAAGCTTTAAGAATGCTTTTTTTCTAAAAGCCTTAAGAAAGCTTTTTTCTAAAAGCTTTAAGAAAGCTTTTTTCTAAAAGCTTTAAGAAAGCTTTTTTTCTAAAAGCTTTAAGAAAGCTTTTTTTCTAAAAGCTATAGGAAAGCTTCTTTTCTAAAAGCTATAGGAAAGCTTTTTTAAAGCTTTGGGAAAGCTTTTTATAAAAGCTTTGGGAAAGCTTTTTTTCAAAACTTTACGAGATCTTTTTCTTTTCTCATTATGCATATTATAAGTTCAAATTCTTTGAAATACCTTAAAAATCCGTACAAAACTTGTAGTAGCAATAGAAGAAAAGTTAAGCTTTTCAATCTCTAGATCTAGATTGTTAACAAAACTATAATATATTTTTAGTTACGTAATGTTATTAAATTTCCTTTCAACTAGTTATATGCTAATTTTTGCTATAAATAAATTTCTAAACCAATTACTCATTATAAGCCTTTGGAAATTTCTTAAGAAACCCAAAACAAGTGTTTTTAATATATTTTTAGCTTAAAAACACGTTGGCAGCTATATTAAAACCACAATTTCTAGTTTGTGGCTGTTTATGATTTTCTTTTCAAAATCCGTTTAGCTAATTAGTTTAGACATGGACGACAACAACATTGAGTCAATCACTACGTCTTTTTTATGTTTAATTACCAATTTGCTATTCCAAACACAAAATAAAAAGAAGTCTAATTGCTTTTAACTGCTACTACTACTACTACTACTACATTTGTTACATTTGTTCAGCAATTATGGTTATAAATCATAAGGATCAGTTGAGGCAGGCATTCTTTTGGCCATATGCTGCCGGTTTTATAAATTTCTTAACATCTTTTCTTTATTTTTTGCAAGAAATTGTTTAAGCCTGTAAATTGTTTATGTGAAAATTGCGTGTAAATGTGACATTTTTAAAGTTTTTCTTTTCTTTTTGTTTAACAATTATGGTTTAATTATTTTTAAATTGTTTTCTTTTACACACATGTGTTAACTAGTGTTAAATTGGCGCCAATTGTTTTAAAGTCTTATTTTGACATTGAGGACTGTCAAGGGGAAATTAGGAGTGTCGTCTTTATTAGTTTTTTTTTTCGAAACTAATATGATATTAGTTTAATTATTTCTTTAGTTCAAGTTTCATTACAAACCCAACCTTAAAGCTTTAGTTTATGCAAACAAATTCTTTAATAATTTAGAAAAAGAAAAAGAAAAATCCTACTCATTGTTGTAGTTAGAAGACGCCTACTTTCTTTTCAAATTGTAAAACAAAAAGTTCAATTGAAGATGACACATATCTTTTTAAAGACAGGAAACATATTAAAGTTTTGCATCATGAAACTTTTTGTTCTAAAGCTGAGAATATTAATGAATTTTTAAGAATTTTGTTTGAAAAAATTTAGATTTTTTATTTTAAAAGCATTGAAAATGTTTAGCACCTCAGTTAATTATAATTAAAAGCTTTTAATGTTTCAAATACAAAAGCTTTTGTTGTTAAACCTTAAGTTCAACATATATTTTTGTTTAAAATGTTTATTAAATAAAAGTTTGTTTAAAATACAGCTTAATTACCATAAAAGCTTTTTCTTTGAAAGCTTTAGAAAAAAGAACTTTTTGCTAAAAACTGGACTAAAACTTTTAATTTAATTTAAATGTCAATTTCTTAGCATAAAGTGCCTGAAAATGTAAACCAAATAAAAATATTTTATAAAAAAGCTTAAAATCAAAAGCTTTTCTGCTTAAAGTATAAATTTCAACAAAGCTTTTGGTTTAATAAGTTTATAAAATAAAAGTTTGTTTAAAACATAATGAAAGCTCCTTCTTTAACAGCTTTGGAAAAAAAGCTTTTAGCAAAAAAAGCTTTGTAAAAGATTTGAATGCAATTTAACAATGAAAGCTCTTTCTTTAAATATATGTAAAATTAAGATTTGTTTGAAATACAGCTTTGGAAAAAAGAGCTTTTAGCTAAAAAGGTTTGAATGCAATTCTACAATGAAAACACTTTCTTTGATAGCTTTGTAAAAAAGGGCTTTTAACAAAAAGCTTTTAAAAATTTTAAAAGCAATTTAAACTTAAAATGTTAGTTTTACAAAAAAAACTTTAAAATACTTAAAATTGAAAGCTTTTGTCTTTAAATGTTTTTTAATTAAAATTTCTTCAAAATAAAGTGTAAATAATATAAAAGCTCTTTTATTGTATAGCTTTTGATAAAAGAGCTTTTTGAAAAAAGCTTTACAAAAGCTTCATTATTCAATTTAAACTCAAAATTTTAGACATTTTCACCATTTTTAAAGATTTTAAGAAACTAAAAAAGAAATTCTATAGGTTTCTTACATTCTTTATTTTCTTAAGCTTTTTAATAATTTTCAAAATACTATTTTCAGGCAGGAGGTATATATTTCTAAATGTTTTATAACAATTCTTATCGTATTTACTTTTCAAACCTCAAAACCTTTCCAACCAAATACTCAAAATTTTTACCACAATATCCTGTTAAACAATAACTAAAACTCAAAAATATATTTCATAAAAATTTCTTCTATTCACTTAAAGACTATTCTAACCATACAGCTGCTTTTCAAAGACAGTAGTAAAATTCTCATTATTTTCTTTTTAGAAAAAATATATAAAAATATTGAATAGAAAAGAATTAGAAAAACACTTCATAAACATGTCAAATTTAATAGAGAGCATAATCATAATTTTTGTAAAGAAAATTCTTGGCTTGTTAACCAAAAAAGAATCAATTCAATTCAATTTTAAACAAAATAATGATTTTTGATATTTGTAAATCAAACCAAAAAAAAGTGATTGACAAAATGTAAAAGAATTTTTTTGGGTAGAAAAACACAAAGAAATTTTCTTACACAAAGAAATGATTATGATTTTGACACAATGGGTCAGTTTTTTTGCCCTAAAAAAAGGGATGCTTAGCAAAATGTGCGTGTGTGTGTAGGCAAGCAATTTTTTGTCATTAATTTTCCTTTTAATATTTAATAGAAAAAATATTAGTTTTTGCCAGAATTTAAAAGGTTTTAATAACAATACTTCAGGTAGTTTAAGGTAATATGATTTTTTAAGATTTCTAAAACTGTAATAGATATTTTAAAAATGTCAAAATCAATCAAAATTTATTGGAAATTACAAGAGAATTATTAATAGAGAACCTTTTGGGAGGAAAATTATTAATCACGAGTTAAAAAAAGGTTTAAATTAAATTAATTAGAAAATAGTTTAAATGAACTAGGAGTTCAAAAGGGTTAAAAACAAACAAATAACATTTTTTGGTTGAAAAATAAAAAAAGAATAAGCCACATTTTCATTACTACCTAACTTTTGCTATAGTTAACAGATCTTTATAAAATTTGCGTTGTCAAGGCAGCAGATGTTGATCTTTTAGAAATTTAACAAAAAAGTTTGAAAATTTTTATGAAACACCCGTTATAATAGATCAAAGTTCAATATATTTTGCAAAAAACTTAATATTAATTTATTTAGTAATTCCAAACCTTTGTTCAACACTTCCAAAATTTTGGCCAGATCTTTATAAAATTTGCCTTACTAAAGCAGAAGGAGTTAATCTTTCAAAAACATAACAAAAAAGTTTGAAAAGTTCTATAAAACTCTAGTTACAATAGGTCAAAGTTCAACATATTTTGCAAAAAAAAATAAAAAAAAAAATAATTTGTTCAACATTTCAAAATTTTGATCTAATGGCCAGATCTTTATAAAATTTGGTTTACTAAAAGAGGAGAAGTTAAACTTTCCAAAACATAACAAAAATGTTTAAAAAGTTCTATAAAACTCCCGTTACAATAGGTCAAAGTTTAACACATTTGCAAAAAAATCGAATTTTTCATTATTAAAACTGCAATGAAGTCTATACTTTCTATGCTTCAAAACGTTTGATCTAATTGCCATATCTTGACAAAATTTCTCATACTAAAGCAGAAAGAGTTAAACTTTAATAAATTCAACAAAAAATTTGAAAATTTATATAAAACTCTAGTTATAATAGGTCAAAGTTCAACATATTTTGCAAAAAAGTAAAAAATATATTAATTCGTTCAAAGCTTCCAAATCATGGATCTAATGGCCAGATCTTTATAAAACTTCACTCACAAAAGCAGAAGAAGTTAAACTTTCATAAATTCAATTAAAAGCTCTGAAAATTTATATAAAACTCCCATCACAATAGGTCAAAGTTCAATACGAAGTTTTCATTACTTCAAAACTACAATGAAGTCTTTACTTTCTATACATCAAAACTTTTGATCTAATAGACATATCTTGACAAAATTTCTCATACTAAAGCAGAAAGAGTTAAACTTTCATAAATTTAACAAAACAGTTTGAAAATTTATATAAAACTGCCGTTATATTAGGTCAAAGTTCAATATATTTTGCAAAAAACTAAAAAAGTTATTAATTTATTCAAAACTTCCAAACCTTGGATCTAATGGCCAGATCTTTATAAAATTTCACTTACTAAAGCAGAAGGAGTTAGACTTTCATAAATTCAACAAAAAAGTTTAAAAATGTATGTAAAACTCCCATTACAATAGGTCAAATTTCAACACTTTTGCAATAAAATCGAATTTTTCATTACTTCAAAACTACAATGAAGTCTATACTTTCAATACTTCAAAACGTTTGATATAATTGCCATATCTTAGCAAAATTTCTCATACTAAAGCATAAAGAGTTATACTTTCATAAATTTAGCAAAAAAGTTTAAAAATTTATATAAGTCAAAGTTACAATAAGTCAAAGTTCAACATATTTTGCAAAAAAGGAAAAAAGTTATTAATTTATTCAAAACTTCCAAAACTTGGATCTAATGGTCAGATCTTTATAAAATTTCTGTCACAAAAGCAGAAGAAGTTAAACTTTCATAAATTCAAGAACAAACTCTGAAAATTTATATAAAACTCCCATTACAATAGGTCAAAGTACAACACTTTTGCAATAAAATCGAATTTTTCATTACTTCAAAACTACAATGAAGTCTTTACTTTCTATACATCAAAACTTTTGATCTAATAGTCATATCTTGACAAAATTTCTCATACTAAAGCAGAAAGAGTTAAACTTTCATAAATTTAACAAAAAAGTTAAAAATTGTTTATAAAACTTTAGTTACAATAAGTCAAAGTTCAAGTCAAAGTCAAGTTCAAGAATTTTTGTTAACAAAAACTTTGGTTAACAACTGTTAGTTATCCTTCCCCTTACATTAAATTTCATTTCATTTAGCTATTTTACATATTCTACCATAATTCTATTTTAGGTTTTTCTTTATCGCATAGTTTACAGCTTAAATTTATACATTTGCCTTGAAATATTTTGCGAAAAAAAGCTTGCATATACAACAAAACGACTAAACAAACACATAAAAATAAAACTGTAACCTTGAACTTGTAAATTGTAGATATATGTACATTTTGGAGGTTTTTGTTTTCTTACACTTTTCTAGCATTTTCCTTAACAAACAAAAAAAAAAACAAGTTTTTGCATAAAAAAAGACAAACATTTAAAAAAATTTACAAATTTTTTGAACTTTCTCAAGAACTTAAATAAAAATGTAAGAAAATAATAGAAATGTTAAACAGTTGTTTTATTAAAAGAAGTAAAAATAAGCTTTTTTCTCTAAAAAAAGCTTTAACAAGATTTTAATATTAAAAAGTTCTAAGAATTTTTTTATAAATTTCAAGTAAAATGTTTTTAATTGCAATTTTACAATTCTAGTGAAAAACACGTGTTGTGCTGGTTGTTGTTAAAAAGCTTTTTAGTTTTGCTAACATATTTTAAATTGTTTATTCCTTATTTTAGTTGTTTAGTTGGCTTTTTGCCTGCTAAATATTTTATTGTTTTCGTTTTTTTTTTTGCCTTTTTATTATTTAGTTTTATTGTAATTGCAATAAATAGCTAAATTGTTAAAATAGATAACAATAGTTTTTTTTTTTTTTGTTTTGTTAGTTGCAAAATAAAAATATTTTTGTTTTATAAATAGCTTTTTACGTTTTAATTAAAAATCTGTAACAAATAAACACTTGACGAAAAACAATTTTATTTAAAGAAATTAACAATAAAATTTAAACAAATATCGTTTTTAAACAGATTTTTCTCTCTGAAAGCTTAATTAAGCTATATTAAACATTTGTTGCTAAAACAGTTGTTGGAATTTACAAAAAAAAAATCTGTTTAATTGCAGTTCATGAACTTATCAAACTCAAGGCTATAGTAGGCAGCCAGTTCAAATTTGTTAACATTTTCACTATTTATTTAAAATTATGTTATATTTTCAAACTAAAAGCTTTCGAACTTAACACTTATCAATATTTTCCTATCTTTACAAAAAACTTTAGTCTTTTGCTACAATTATTTCATAAAATGATATAAAATTTTCCATATCGTTACCTTAAACTTAAAAGCTTTCCCATTTAGAGCTTTCAAAAAAGCTTATAAATATTTTTAACCAACAACTTTTTATGCCTGGTTTATATTTTTAACAAAATTATGTCGAATTTTGAATTTTTGAAAAGTATTATATATTTCAAACTAAAAGCTTTTGAGCTTAGAGCTTTTAAATTCTCTTAATTTTACATTTAATAAAAAACATTAATGCTTTACTTTTGATTTTTATCAAAAAAAAGTTTTAATTGTTAATATTATAACTTTTAAACCAAAAGCTTTAAAACTTAGAGCTTTCATAAAACTTTATTATTATATGTAATAAAAAGCTTTCATTGTTAGCTTTATATTTTTAACAAAATAATATTAAATTTTTATAACGTTTAATTTCTAACTAAAAGCTTTCATACTTAAAGCTTTTTAAATTTTTCATTTTTTTTGTTAACAAAAAGCTTTAATCTGGTGCTTTCTATATTTTACAAAAAATCTTTAAAATTTTATTAAATTTTTATAACTTTTAATTTCTAACTAAAAGCTTTCTTACTTAAAGCTTTTAAAATTTCCCATTTTTGCTGTTAACAAAAAGCTTTAATCTTATACTTCATTTATTTTACAAAAAATCTTTAAATTTTTATTGACTTAATTTTGTACTTGAAAGCTTTTAATATTAAAGCATTCCAAAAAGTTTTTAATTATGTTTAATACAAATCTTTTCTTCCTTAAATTACTTTGTTAATAAAATTATTTAAATTTTTGTTGGTTTTACTGTGAAACTAAAAGCTTTCTAACTAAGAGCTTTTCAAAAAGCTTTAAAATACTTGTAACAAAAATTTTTTGTTTTATTTTTAGTATTTTTGTTAAACAATTTCTTATATAGTGTTTACTTACACTTTTAACCTAAAAGCTTTTATGTTTAGAGCTTTTGAAAAATCTCATTTTTATTAGTAATAAAAACCTTTTTTTCTCTATTACTTATTTATAACAAAATATTTAAATTTTTGTTCAAAAATATAAAGAAAACTTTTGAAAATATAATTTTTTCTTTTATTAATACTTTCTAACTGAAAGTTTTCTTAGTTAAAGCTTTTTAAGCTTTTCTTGCATAAACCTAATAAAAAGCTTAAACTGTGTAGTTTTAGAATTTTAGCCAAAATTTTTATGTTAGGTTCATTTAAACCATTTTTTAAGCTTATATTTAAAAAAGCTTTTTTTATAGTTTTTTAAATTTGCAGCAATTTTAGGTATTATGTATTAGATTAAACTGTTTTATGTTACAACACATGTTTAGACACTTTTGATTTAATGTTTTCTTTTGTTATTGTTGTTGTTGTTGTTTCCCATAACAACAAAACCTGAACTTTACAGCAATAACTCTTCTTATTGAATTAAATTGACTTAATGATGTGTTGCCAAAGTGTATGATTATATGTGAAATGATACATAAATAATTTGTTTAAGGTTTTAGAAAAACTTGATTTAAGTTTAAATGTACTGTAGTATAAAGTTTGATATCTGTGGGTTTACGTTTTTTTTTTTCAGTTCAATGACTTGTTGTTTTAGGGGTTTTGATCTTCTAAATTTATAAATTTATTGCTGTTTTGTAAAAGCTTATGGTGTTGTAGTGAATGGCTGTTGTTTCTATTTAAATCGATAATTAATTATATGTTTAGTAGTTTAGTTTGTAGTTTAGAAGGTAAAAGTTATATAAAGTTTGGAGATTTTGAAGCTTTTAAAAGATTTCCTGGTTTGTTTGTGGTATGAATGAAAATTTCCATTTTTGGAGAGTAAAGATTTATGAGAATATATGACATGTGTTTTGTCATGTGGTTATGCTCTTAATAAGCAATAAAAACAAAAACAAGTTTTCGAATTTTAGGAATAATAAAGCTTTTTGATTCCAATTTATTTGGAGTTTTTCTAGAATTTTTTTCTTCTATTGTTTCTGTACAAAATCATATTTTAATCATAATTTAATAGCAAATAAATTTTGAAAAATTTTCTTATTGATCTCTTCCTCTCTCTCTCTCTCTCTGGCAACTGTCGTTATATGTCTGTGTGTCTTTTACCTAACATTTAAAGTCTTATTTATGATATGATCAACAGCAGCAAGCTGTTCTTTTATTACAATCAAAGAAAATTCTATTGTTTGATCTGTAAAAGACATTTGGTAGCATTGTAGGGTGTAACCGTTAATAAAATATTTAACTAGCGGTTTAGGGGTCCCATAACAAAGTTACCAACCTTAAGGAAAATTATTAAACTATAACGATTCTTTGTCTAAATTTCCTGTGATAAAAAAGTCATTGACTTTTTAAAAAAAATTTCTTCATATTTTTGTTCGTTTCAATATATGAGTGAGTGTAACCAGTCCCAGGTCTCTATAACAGAGTGGGGTTTAGTCAACAGATTTTAGTTAAGAAAACTAACAGCTCAGTTATAAGTAGGCTGTCAAAAGTATATTTTGCCTCTTTTCCTCTTTAAGGTCATTTTACTACACTACTTTGTTGCTACCAACAGCCTGTTCCTGTTTTATTTTTTTCTTACATAATCTTATTTGTGTCTCTTTTGATAGTATTTTTTGGCTGACTGGCTGCCTGCAAAAAAAAAACCCCTGTAGGAGGTAACTGACACATTGCTTGCTTTTTGTTGTTGTTGTTGTTATTGGTACCCAGATAATCAGTTTAAACTGTGAAACATAAAGAAAACAAACATGTTGAAATTTTTGGTTTCAAAATTGCACAAAAAGGAAGGGGATTGTAAGAGAAAAAAAAAACAACACAAAGGAAATCAAAGACATAAGATAATAAACATAAGAAATAAAGTAAAACAAAACAAAAGTAATATTAAATTTAAAAAGGCTTTAAAGCTAAAAGCTTTCATAATTTTTAAAATTTCCTTTAAGTAAATCTTAATTTTAACTAAAATAAACCTTAAAACTTGAAATTTTTTATACAAACTAAAAGCTTTCTATGTTAGAGCTTTCCTAAGAAATTTCTTATAACTTCAATAAAAAGCTTTTCTACCTAAATATTTTCTAAGATTTTTTTAATATCTATAACAATAAGTTTTCAGCTTAAAAAGTAAAAAATAATCTTTAAACTTACAATTTTTACTTTTGAAACTGAAAGCTTTCTATGTTAGAGCTTTCCCTAGCAATTTCTAATAACTTCAATAAAAAGCTTTTATAACCAAAGTTTTTTTAAGATTTTTTTTCAATACCTACAATAGAAAGCTTTTAATCTAAAATAAAAAATAACTTAAATTCTTAAATTTCTTTCATTCAAACTAAAAGCTCTCTATGTTAGAGCTTCCATAAGCTTATGTTCATACCCTCATTAAAAAACTTTAAACCAATGCTATATATTTTACACATAAAATAACTGAAATTTTTAATTATTTAATTTTAAAACTAAAAGCTTTCATACCTAAAGCTTTGTAAATATGTTAAAAATGCCTTTAACACCAAATTTTAACTATATAATACATGTTTTGAATAAAAAAATGTAAAATTTTCTTTATTTTTATTTGCAACTTAAAAGCTTTCATATTTAAAGCTTTCACAATAAAACGCATATGCTTTACTTAAAAAACTTTAATGTTCTGCTACATATTTGTAATAAAAATATCTTAAATTCGCACAATTTTATATTACAATCTAAAAGCTTTCATACATAGAACTTTTAAAATATGTTATTATTGCTTCAACTAAAAACATTTAGTACTCTGCTACTTATATGTATAACAAATATAACAAAAATATCATAAACTCTTGTTATTTTAACTTTCTAACTAAAAGCTTTTGTAATTAAAGCTTTCGAAATTTTTCATTACTGCATTTAAAATAAAACTTTAAGCATTTGCCACATAATTATAACAAAAATATTTAACATTTTTAATATTTTCAATTTCAACCTAAATGCTTTTATACTAAAAGCTTTCTTATGATTTTGGTAATATTAAAAATGAAAAGCTTATCTTCTCTAGTAAATATTTCAAGCAAAAAAATTTACCAATTTGGCTTATTTTAAGTTATAGGTAAAAGCTTTATTTCTTAAAGCTTTTTAAATATTTTTCTAAATATTTCATTATTACATTTAATGTGACACATTAATAATTTGCTATTTATAAATAACAAACATATTTAAATTTTTATATTTTCACTTTCAACCTAAAAGCTTTTATAATAAAAGCTTTCTTATGATGTTGTTAATTGCAAAAACAAAGAGCTTTTGACCTTTAGTAAACATTTCAAGCAAAAAAATTATCAATTTGGCTTATTTTGGATTTTACCTAAAAGCTTTCATTGTTAAAGCTTTTTAAATATTTTGCTTATATACTTAAAATATTATATAAATTTCATTTTCTAACAAAAAGCTTTGCTACATAAAGCTTTTCAATTATAAAAACATTTGTGGCAAAACAAACCTTATAGTCTGTACTATTAGTTTTTAATAAAAAATTTTAAATAATTTTAGTTTAATTGCATATTTGCAACAAAAATGCAAAAAAGCTCTTTTTGGGAAATTTTACTAGTTTTTAAGATAAGGCCTTATTACAACTGTTTTAATAAAGTTATAAGTTAGTGATGGTTGGGTAATATTAAAAAGGACTTTGAAAGGAAGTTTTTTATAAAGTACTTTTTTAAGTATCTTTTTAAAAAAGGTACTTTTTTCAATGATTTATTTAAATTTTTTTTTTTTTTTTTTTTGAGAATATTTAACATTTTTACTAATTTTTTATATTTATTCTTATCTTTACAGGTATGTTATTGTATGCAACAGTTTTGTTTAAATTAAGAACTAAAAACCAGGTAAAAACCTTTATTTCAACATCCTTTTGTAAAAAAAGCCACCAATCAAATTGCAAAGATTGTTGCACTTAGCAACCAAAAGGCGTGTTTATTTTAGGTTGTTAATGTTTAAACAAAAACAAATATTTAAATGACTTTGTTGTTTTTCTTTAAAACAAACTTTAAGACTTAAAGACATACATATATATATAGAAAGGCCTACCTACAAATCACTAAAAAGGGGTTAGCTAACCTTGTAATTTTTGTTGTTGCAACAACCCTTAGTAAAGTTTTCTTTATATTTCTTTTTTTTTTTTTTTTGATTTCTTTAATGTTGTACAATATAATCACATATGTATGTTGTTTATGAAAAGGATATGAAGTATCCTTTTTTTTTAAATTTAGATCATATTTATAATTTATATTTTTTTTCAAAATGTGTATGAAACATTTGATTAGCATAAGTGCCATTGAGTCTTAGTTGTTAGATGTTATTTTGAAGTTTAAGTGTTTTTGTAATATTCCCTTTTAAAGGTTGTTGCTATTTTATTTTTTGCATTTTGATTTAATGTCATACATTAAGCGAAGAGTTTGAGTTATAAATTTTTTATTTATGCGTTTTTAATTTGGAAAGGGTTACCTTAAGTTTCCCTGTTTTTTGAATTATGAATATGAAATTTGAATATTAAATTAGTTATTAAGTAAAGTAACATTTACTTTTATTCTACTCCCTTTTTTAAGCCAGAAAAAGGGAGTTATTCAAATGACCTTGTAGAAGAGAAAGGAAGATGTCTTAGTAGTATAAAGAAGTCATAAATATGTATGACAATTTTATAAGAAAAAGGGAAAATGTTAAAAAGGCTTTAATAAAGAGTTAAAGAACAGATTTAGTTGAAAAGGTATCTATTTAAAGTATGTAGTAATTAACAAAAATTTAACTTTTAGAAGGTTTTTGGCATAAATTCACATCTTATTAAAGAGAATAGTTACTTTTAAAAATTTTTGGGAAAAAAAGTACTTTTTGGAAAAAGTAGTAGAAAAGTACTTTTTGAGAAAAGTAGTAAAAAATAATATTTAAAAAATTTATGAATGAATATCCTTAAAATATTTATGATATAAAGTTTTTAGTTAAAAAAAATACCTTTTAGAAAAAGTATTAGAAAAGTACTAATCGAAAAAGGTAGTAAAAATCTTTCTATAATGTTTTGGCATAAATAAACAACTTATTAAAGAGAATATTTACGTTAAAAAAGTTTTGGGAAAAAAGTAGTAGAAAAGTACTTTTTGAAAAAAGTAGTAAAAAAGTAATATTTAAAAAATTGATGAAAAGATTTCCTTAAAAATTAGCGAAATAAAGTTTTAGTGAAAAAACTTTTTAAAAAAAGGTAGTAGAAAAGTACTATTCGCAAAAAGTTAATAAAAGAGTTCTACAATATTTTTGCATTGTACTATTAAAGAAAATATTTACTTTTAAAAAGTTTTGCGAAAAAAAGTACCTTTTGGAAAAAGTAGTACCAAAGTACTTTTTGAAAAAAAGTATTAAAAAAGTACTATGTAAACAATTTATGAAAAAGATTCTCTTAAAAAAGTTATGCAATAAAGTTTTTGTGAAGAAAATTACCTTTTTTAAAGAAGTAGTAGAAAAGTACTATTCGAAAATAGGTAGTAAAAAAGTTCTATAACGTTTTGGCATAAATAAACATGTTATTAAAGATAATATTTACTTTATAAAAATGTTTAGAAAAAAGTACTTTTTGGATAAAGTAGTAGATGTATAACTATTTTTTTACTACTAAAAAGTAGTAAAAAAGTACTATTTAAAAAATTTGTGATGAAGATTTTCTTAATAAAGTTGTGCAACATAGTTTTAGTGAAAAAAAAATATCTTTTAAAAAAAGGTAGTAGAAAAGTACTATTCGCAAAAAGGTAGCAAAAAAGTTCTACAATATTTTTGTGTAAAAAGCATTTATTTTCTTAAAAGGTACCTTTTGTGAGAAGTAATAAAAAAGTGACGTTTTCACAAAAGTAATAAAGAAAGTACTATTTAAAAAAAGTAATATTTAAAAAAGGTACTTTTTTAGGCAAAAACAACAACCAACTAAATACATTTTTCTTGGACTGTTAGCTCAGACTCAATTCTTATGAAATTCTAGGACTCTTTAGTCACATTCGTGCGTCTGTCTTTCCGTTGCATTAAAGTACTTTAGCCCTCAAAGAAAGTACTAATGTGGCTCACAATTTCTAGCCATAATACACTAAATATTTGACAATAAGTACCATTTTAACAAAGTTCCTTTTAAGTTAAATAAATGATTTTTAGTATTCGATGAACTTGTAAAGTAACTTTTTAATAAAGTACTTTTTTAAGGCCTTTTATATCTTAAAACAATAAAGTACTAAGACGCACGGATAGACGGACAGATGTGTGCAGATAATAGAAATCCCTGCCTCCAACTGTCACTCTGTAATTTGAAAATACTTTGGTACCAAAAGAAAGTACTAAAGTTTCTTACAACTTCTAGTCGTCCATACACTTTAGTAAATGTTAGACAAAAAGTACCTTTTTCATTAAAGTACTTTTTAAAGTAAATAAAACATCTTTAGTTTTCGATGAACTTTTAAAAAAAACTTTTTATTAAAGTACTTTTTAAAGGCCGTTTTTTACTTAGAACATGTAGCAACTAAAATTATCTCACCATAACCGTGTGTTTGTCAGTCCTTCCCTCTGTATGTTGAAAGTACTTTGGTACCAAACGAAAGTACTAAAGTTTTTAATGACTTCTAGTCGTCATACACTTTAGTAAATATTTGACAAAAAGTAACTTTTCATCAAAGTACTTTTTAAAGTAAATAAAAGATCATTAGTTTTCGATGAACTTTCAAAGTAACTTTTTACTAAAGTACTTTTTTAAGGCCGTTTTTTTTTTAGAACAAATAACTAACTAACACCATCTGCGTATGTCAGTCCTTCCCTCTGTATTTTGAAAGTACCTTTAGTTTCACAGAAAAGTACTAAAGTTTTTAACAACTTCTAGTCGTCATGCACTTTAGTAAATATTTGAAAAAAGTACTTTTTTCATCATAGTACTTTTTAGAGTAAATAAAAGATCTTTAGTTTTCAATGATCTCTCAAAATAACTTTTTATTACAGTACTTTTTTAAGACCGTTTTTTTTTCTTGAAATTTTTAGTACCTTTTTCCCTTAATTTGAAAGGATTCTCATGAGAACTTTTTCCATGGCAATTATATTTTAAATTAGTTTTCTGAATTAGTTTACTAATTAGTTTTCCTCTCTTTTTGTTATAGAGTTATTAAAATGTAATTAATCTTAGTTTAAACTAGACAGTGTAGTACTTGTTTTTCTTAGGGGAGGGCGGTTTAATAATAATGACATTAACTCATCCCTTTTTGAAACAGATGACACTTACTTTTGGAAATTTTGATATTGATATTTAAAAATTTGTCCTCAGAGACTATTTTCACTTTTTTTCAAATGTTGACAATTAGCTTTAAGGCACTAGTTACAGGACTAGCGAAAATGGTACAATCTGGTAATGAGTTTAAGTTTAAATTTATAATAATTTGCAATATATACTATTTGAATTCTTTGAACTGTGTTAATAATAATATTAATTGAATATTCTTTAGGCTCGAATTCGAGTCCCACAATTGATCCTCTATAATTAATTAAAAATAGTTTAAAATACTTTTTCTTTTCCAATGACTAATACCTGGTATTTTTTGCAAAATACTTTATTTTTTTATAAATAAAATCAAATTCGTGACAAAAATTCTTAAAATAATTAACCATAAAATTTAGAAAACAAAAACAAATATCTGCAAAAAACCTTTTATGAGGGTGGGTTACTTTTTTTTTTTGTAAAATTTAACCAAAAAAATAAGCAAATAATCACAAATCTATTTCTAAAGTACCTCTTCACATAATTACAATTTTATTATTGTTATTTATTTATTGTTTTTGTAATAATTGCGTATATGGTTAACGCCTCTTTATGGCGTGTTTTTTCCCTCAAAAAAAAAGTACTATCATTTAAGGTATTTTGAAAATTAACGCACGTTCTTTTAGATACCTTTAGCTATTCTTTACTAGAGTTAAGAACCCATATGATTATGGTGATGACTTCACTTTATGTATTTGCTTAATAATACTAAAACCAAAAAAAAAAAGTACTATATGGGTATTTTTATTTAGTACCTGATGTGTAAAACTAGTCAAGCGAATCTCTTTAGTATAACATGTTTTGAATAAAAATTAGTGCGCAATTATTATTGAAAACAATATATAGAAATTGAGCGTTTTTTGGGGGTTTAAAATTTATATGTTTTTTAGGATTTTTAAAAGGGTAATTAGGGGATTTGTGTTTTTATTTTTAGAAAGCAGCTGTTTAGTTAAAAACCTTGTTGTTTGAAAAGCAAGGTTGAGTTATATTTAATTATAATTATTTGATTTGGCAAAATTTTTACAAAAATATATTTCCTAGAGTGTAATGGGAAGGAAATTGTTTCAGTGCCAATACCTTGAACGTTGTTCTCAAGTAGTCATTGTTTTAGTTATCATTGGTTTAACTTTTATAATTTTTATAGAAGAGTACTTGTCACTTCAATATAACATCAGTTTAGAAGAGAAAAATAGATACTAATTAGTGTCCCCTTTACGCTAGTCAAAGTACGAGTTCGTTGGAATGGTATGGGCGCAGAATTTCATTAAACTACCAAGAATTAGTTACAATTTTCAAACTCTATATAAAGCAGATCTATCACTTGAACTAGAAACCTTACACCTTCTCAACTTAATATGTCCCCATAGTGTCTCCTTTTCGCTAGTCTAAGCACTAGTTGGATTAAATCAATACGTAAAGCAGAACTGCTGCCTTAAGCAAGTTCATAGTCTTAAAGAATCTACCACTTGAACAAGAGACCTAATACCTTCTAGGCTTAACTTGATATGTCCCCATAGTGTCCCCTTTTCGCTAGTCTAAGCACTAGTTGGATTAAATCAATACATAAAGCCTAACTGCTGCCTTAAGCAAGTTCATAGTCTTAAAGAATCTACCACTTGAACAAAAGACCTAACACCTTCTAGGCTTAATTTGATATGTCCTCATAGTGTCCCCTTTTCTCTAGTCTAAGCACCAGTTGGATTGAATCAATACATAAAGCCTAGCTGCTGCCTTAAGCAAATTAATAGTCTTAAAGAATTAACCCCTGAAAGTACCCTTTTTCACTAGTAAAAAGAAGCAGTTCATTTAAATCCAAGAGTAGTTTAAAGCCCCCATAGTGTCCCCTTTTCGCTAGTGTCAGCACCAGTTGGATTGAATCAATACATAAAGCCTAGCTGCTGCCTTAAGCAAGTTAAGAGTCTTAAAGAATTAACCCCTTAAAGTATACCCTTTTCGCTAGTAAAAGTACCAATTCACTTAAATCCATTAGTAGTATACAGTCATCATAGTGTCCCCTTTTCGCTAGTCTAAGCACCAGTTTTGAATTTAATCAATACATAATAGTCTAGGATAATTGACACCTTAAAGTATCCCCTTTTCGCTAGTAAAAGCACTAGTTCATTTAAATCCAAGAGTAATTAAAAGTCATCATAGTGACCCCTTCTCGCTAGTCTAAGCACTAGTTTGTTTAAATCACTACATAAAGCAGACCTGCTGCCTTAAACACACAGACAGTCTAAGAGAGTTGACACCTTAAAGTGTCCCCTTTTCGCTAGTAAAAGTACCAGTTTATTTCAATCCAACGGTAGTTTAAAGTCCTCTTTTCGCTAGTCTAAGCACTAGTTTCTTTGAATCAATACATAAGGTCTAACTGCCACTTTAAGCAAGTTAATAGTCTAATATAATTTATACCTTAAATAGGCCCCTTTTCGCTAGTAAAAAGACCAGCTGAAGTGTAGTTTAAAGTTGCCAGATTTCTTCTTGAAAACTTCAGCTAAATTCCCTTTTTTTGCAGGTTAGTTAAGAGCTGCCATATTTTCTTTCAACTCCAACATACCTGCCTAGTTTTACTTATCTAGTCTCAAATCTAAATATTTTCTTTTTTACCTTTTGGCCTTCTTTTCTTTCTTCCTTTTCCCAATTTCTATACAAACTGTCTTCTTGCCTTTCATAATTGAATTTTCAGTTTAATCTTTTGTTATTGCTTACATACTGCTTCGAAACCAACTATTGTTGCAACCTTAATACACTTTAGCTGCTTGTCTGTCTGGTCCGTGCAGTACTATCTATCTTCTTAGGTCGCTATTGTTTAAAATTCTTGCTTCTAACAACAATAGTTTCTAAACTAAATCTCAGTTTAGTGTTTGGTAAAAGTAATCTTGACAGCTGCACCTTTAGTTCTTCGGTTTGTTTTGGAATTTTGCAATTGCGCGCCTTTTTTTTCTAGATCATTTAAGAAAGTGGCGAATTTGAGAAAGAACGCCAACGCTTGAAAAAAGGGCAAACTGATAAAATAGGGTTAGAAATAGAAAAAACTGAATTATTTATTTAGAGGCGAAATTTCTTTTAGTTCTAAAATTTTGAACTTTGACCTTTTTTATATAAAGTTTTTTAACTTTTAAACTGAATCAATGATTTGATTGAAAATTTTATTTAATTTCTCAAATTTGACCTTTGACCTTTTGAGTTTTTTGTTTAAATTTTTAATTAAAACTTTCATTTGGAATTTAACTTTTAAATTGAAAACTGAATGTTCACTTTTCAAAATTTCCTTTAATATTTCAAGTCGACCTTTGACCTTTTAATTACTTTACAATACTTAAGAAGGACTTTCATTTGGAATGAAACTTCTAGTTTATAGTCTAAAGACTAATCTATAATCTAGTCTATAGACTAGTTTATAGTCTATTTTGAAGACTAGTTTTTAGACTAGTCTATAGTCCTTTCTATAGTCTAGCCTATAGTCTAGTTTGTAGCCTGGTTTGAAGTATATTCTATATAGTCTAGTGTATAGACTATTCTATAGTCTATATTCTAGTCCATAGTCGAGTCTACAGTCTTGTCTATAGTCTAGTCTGTAGTCTAGTTTATTCTGGTCTCTATTCTAGTCTAGTCTGTAGTTTAGACTGTAGTCTATTCTGTAGTTTAGTCTATAGTTTAGTCTATAGTTTAATCTTTAGTCTAGTCTGCAGTCTAATCTACATATATTCTAGTCTATAGTTTATTCTATAGTCTAGTCTATAGTCTAGTCTATAGTTTAGTCTATAGTCTAGTCTATAGTCTAGTCTATAGTCTAGTCTATAGTCTAGTCTATGATGTAGTCTATTTTCTAGTCTATGGTGTAGTCTATTGTCTAGTCTATAGTCTAGTCTATAGTCTAGTCTATAGTCTAGTCTATAGTCTAGTCTATAGTCTAGTCTATAGACTAGTCTAGTCTAGTCTAGTCTAGTAGTCTATAGTCTAGTCTATAGTCTAGTCTATAGTCTAGTCTATAGTCTAGTCTATAGTCTAGTCTATAGTCTAGTCTATAGTCTAGTCTATAGTCTAGTCTATAGTCTAGTCTATAGTCTAGTCTATAGTCTAGTCTATAGTCTAGTCTATAGTCTAGTCTATAGTCTAGTCTATAGTCTAGTCTATAGTCTAGTCTATAGTCTAGTCTATAGTCTAGTCTATAGTCTAGTCTATAGTCTAGTCTATAGTCTAGTCTATAGTCTAGTCTAGTCTATAGTCTAGTCTATAGTCTAGTCTATAGTCTAGTCTATAGTCTAGTCTATAGTCTAGTCTATAGTCTAGTCTATAGTCTAGTCTATAGTCTAGTCTATAGTCTAGTCTATAGTCTAGTCTATAGTCTAGTCTATAGTCTAGTCTATAGTCTAGTCTATAGTCTAGTCTATAGTCTAGTCTATAGTCTAGTCTATAGTCTAGTCTATAGTCTAGTCTATAGTCTAGTCTATAGTCTCTAGTCTAGTATAGTCTAGTCCTATAGTCTAGTCTATAGTCTAGTCTATGTCTAGTCTATAGTCTAGTCTATATTCTAGTCTATAGTCTAGTCTATAGTCTAGTCTATAGTCTAGTCTATAGTAGTCTATAGTCTATAGTCTAGTCTATAGTCTAGTCTATAGTCTAGTCTATAGTCTAGTCTATAGTCTAGTCTATAGTCTAGTCTATAGTCTAGTCCTATAGTCTAGTCTATAGTCTAGTCTATAGTCTAGTCTATAGTCTAGTCTCTAGTCTAGTCTATAGTCTAGTCTATAGTCTAGTCTATAGTCTAGTCTATAGTCTAGTCTATAGTCTAGTCTATAGTCTAGTCATAGTCTAGTCTATAGTCTAGTCTATAGTCTAGTCTATAGTCTAGTCTATAGTCTAGTCTATAGTCTAGTCTATAGTCTAGTCTATAGTCTCTAGTCTATAGTCTAGTCTATAGTCTAGTCTATAGTCTAGTCTATAGTCTAGTCTATAGTCTAGTCTATAGTCTAGTCTATAGTCTAGTCTATAGTCTAGTCTATAGTCTAGTCTATAGTCTAGTCTATAGTCTAGTCTATAGTCTAGTCTATAGTCTAGTCTATAGTCTAGTCTATAGTCTAGTCTATAGTCTAGTCTATAGTCTAGTCTATAGTCTAGTCTATAGTCTAGTCTATAGTCTAGTCTATAGTCTAGTCTATAGTCTAGTCTATAGTCTAGTCTATAGTCTAGTCTATAGTCTAGTCTATAGTCTAGTCTATAGTCTAGTCTATAGTATAGTCTAGTCTATAGTCTAGTCTATAGTCTAGTCTATAGTCTAGTCTATAGTCTAGTCTATAGTCTAGTCTATAGTCTAGTCTATAGTCTAGTCTATAGTCTAGTCTATAGTCTAGTCTATAGTCTAGTCTATAGTCTAGTCTATAGTCTAGTCTATAGTCTAGTCTATAGTCTAGTCTATAGTCTAGTCTATAGTCTAGTCTATAGTCTAGTCTATAGTCTAGTCTATAGTCTAGTCTATAGTCTAGTCTATAGTCTAGTCTATAGTCTAGTCTATAGTCTAGTCTATAGTATAGTCTATAGTCTAGTCTATAGTCTAGTTTATGGTCTAGTCTACAGTCTAGTCTATAGTCTAGTCTATAGTCTAGTATATAGTCTAGTTTATAGTCTAGTCTATAGTCTAGTCTATAGTCTAGTCTATAGTCTAATCTATAGTCTTTCTGTAGTCTAGTCTATAGTCTAGTCTGTAGCTTAAGCTAAAGTGTAGTCTAGTCTATAACTTGAGCTATAGTCTAGTCTTTAGTGTAGTTTTTAGTCTAGTCTATAATCTAGTCTATAGTCCAGACTTTAGTCTAGTCTACAGTCTAGCCTATAGTCTAGTCTACAGTCTAACATATTGTCTATTGTATAGTCTATAGCTTAAGCTATAGTCTATATGCTAATCTGTAGACTAGTCTATAGTCTAGTCTTTAGTTTATAGTCTAGTCTATAGTTTAGTCTATAGTGTAGTCTATAGTCTAGTCCATGTTCGAGTCTATAATCTAATCTGTAGTCTATTCTATAGTTTAGTCTTTAATCCAGTCTATAGTCTATTCTATACTCTAGTCTATAGTCTGTCCTTTCCAAGTAGTTTAAACTATGCTTGGTACATTATCTAGCAAATATTTAAAAGCTTACGCACTAGCCCCTTCGCTAGTGAAAAGGGGTTATTAAGGTGGTGTGTTCTTACAAAATATGACCTTTTCTCTATATAACTTGCTTTTAAATCTCAATTAAAACTAGATTTTTAGTTTCTTCTTGTTAAAATTACAAAACTTTTTCAATCCATATCCTATTGATATCCTTGTAATTACTTAATCTTTCCTTTTATCAAACTCTTAGCCTAGTTTTCAGTAAATTTTTCTTCTATTTCTTTTTTTAATCTCTAACTTTTTAATAATTTACTTTTAATTTAATTGGAAAAGAAACCTCCTTTTTTAATTCATTTTCTTAACAATTTTCTAATAAGAAATATTTTTCTTTAGAATTTCTTTACTTTTTTTTTCTATTACTAAAGAAAATATAATTGAAAGAAAAAATACTTTTTGATTGCAACAAACACTGCCTACACGACTTGCCATTATTCTAAAAGGTCTTTTATAAATTATAAAATAATTTATTGATTATATTTGTGCCTACCCAACCCTGCTTGAGAATGAACATTAGGGAGAGAGAGCTAGCATATGTTATAGTAGGTTGTATAAGGCATGGCAGGGGTGGTCTTGTTAATAAAGAATTTTGGTAGATTTTTAAAGAAAATCACCTGTTTAAGGTTTTAAAATATATGGAAGCTAGTTAATGTTTAAGTTAATATAGAAAATTTTGTAATATTCAAATTATAGTTTTAAAAACTAGTTTATTTTTTAAATTAAAAAGATTCTTTTGAGATTATTTTCCAAAGATAATGAAAATTTTTGCTTAATCTGCACACAGATCTATGTCTCTCCATTTAAATCCCTGCTAAAAACTAACAAAATTTGCATCTGCCTCTTTTCTTTTTTAATCCTCTACTTAAACTCACCCCTATTAAAAATCGTTTAAATAACAATTTTTACATCCAAAAGGCAAAAAACATATTTTCTTTATTAAAATATGCCATAATTTTTTTCCTCAAATTTTTTTACAATTTTTCTGGCAAAAATTATGCAAAAAAAACATTAATTGTTTTTTTTTTGATTACCATGATGTATGTAACGAATTGTTTTCATACTTTTTTTGTAATAATTTTCATAGTTTGGTATATGTTTTATAGGGGTTCTGTGGGTCATAGTGGGAAAAAAATCGGCGTAAACAAAAATTTATTAAAATTGAAAAATACCATATGTCGTTGGGGCGAATATGAAACTGAAAATAAGCGAAATTGTTTTAACTTTAAAAAAAATTCTTTAAGAACATGTGTTTTTAAAGATTTTTGTGGATTTTTTGTTAATTTTTTTTATAATGTAAACAAATTTTATAAAAAAGTCTACAATATATGAAAAAAAAAGAAAAGAAAAATCATAATATTTCTTGAAAAATTTAACAATGAACGATTTTCATAATATTAATGAACGAATTTCATAATATATATGATATATTACATGTGTTTTTTAAGATTTTTGTTGATTTGTTTATAAAATAAACAAATTTTATAAAAAAATCTACAATATATGAATAAAAGAAAAAAAAAATCATAATATTTCTTGAAAAATTTGACAATGAACGATTTTCATAATATTAATGAACAATTTTCATAATATATATGAACATTTCTTAAAATATATGAAATATTTCATATATTTATGAATATTTTTCATACATTTTTAGCGAATACTGGCAAAATTTTGTATGGATTAAAATTTCTTAATATTTATGAAAAATTTACTGGTTTTAATGAAAAATGTTCTTAATTAGTTTTCCAATGTTTCGATTTCTTAATATTTACCAATTAGTTTAACTATGAAGAATATTCAGGGTTTTAATGAAAGCTTTCATACATTTAAAAAGTAGTTTATAGAATAAGTGAAAATGTTGTTTATATTGTTATGAAATGTTTCATTATATTGATAAATGTTTCGATTTCTTATTATTTACAATTTAGTATCATAACTATGAAGAATAAGCGGGATTTTTATGAAAGCTTTCATACATTTAAAAAGTAGTTTATAGAATAAATGAAAATGTTGTTTATGTTGTTATGAAATGTTTCATTATATTGATGAAATTTAAAGAGAAAGTGCGAATCCGAGTTTTAACTAAAGTTAATAAAGAAATATCACAATATTTATGAATATTTCATGAAAAACTTTGCAAATAAACGATTTTCATAATATTAATGAACGAGTTTCATAATATGTATGAAAATTTTTGTAATATTTATGATATTTATAATTACTATGAAAAATAATCTGACTTTTGTGAAAGCTTTCATACATTTAAAAAGTAATTTCATGGTATATATGAAAATTTTATGAAATGTTTCATTATATTTATGAAATTTATAGAGAATTTCTCTTGCTGAGTTTTAACTGAAGCTTAATTCTTTAGTTTAAATAAAGTTTGAGTTAAGCTAGAGAATTTTTAGGAAAGATTTAAACTTCTTTCCTAGTTTTGTCTTTAACACACATTTTATATTAAAAATGCTTAACTAAAGTTTAACTGAGGTTTTTCTGCTTCTGTTTAACTAAGGTTTAAACTCAAGCTAAATGTTATTCATTACTATAGCCACTTAAACAGTCGCAACTACTCCTCTAACTTTTAGTTTATAATGTAACTACTTAACTGATCTTTAAATAAAAATTATTTCTAGTATTTAACTAAGGTTAAGTTAAACACAAACATTATTAATCTCTTATTCATATTTCCTAGGTTTAAGTGTTCCCAAAGTTTAGTAACTTAACTTTAAAACATTTACGTCTTAATTCACATTCATTAAGTACTATTATTATTCCCCTTTAACTGTCATTCCCTTCCCTTCTTAGATAAACCTAATCTTCCCCTAACCTATAAAACTAATAAAATTAATCTTAGGTTAACCATAAAGATTATTTAATCTTACTGCAAACCTAAACTAAGCAACACCTTGCTCATTAAACTATCTAGCAAACTCTCAATAAAAGAGACAGAGAGAGAGTTCTTGTCATTAACTTACCCTTTTAATCTCTTTGTTCTTTTGATAACAACAATAACAATAAAATTTTATGACATTTGCTCATACTCTCCTTTAAACTCTCAACACCTTGCTCATTAAATTATGTTTTATTACTTTCAACAAATACCGCCATAATTTATGACTTAAGCAAGAGCGGGTGTGAGAGAGAAAGAGAGAGAGTGTGCGTAATAAGGTGTATGAGTTAGTAGAACCATAAAATTTTTATTATAACCATAAAATTGCCTGGTAATCTGTGGTCTTATTTAACATTTATTTCATTTTTATGACCCTTACAGCCTTTAAGATTAGGAGCGGCTTAAGGAAGTTGTCCTTTTTTAGTTTACAGCTACTGTATTTAGTTTTGACACGAGTCTGTTAAAGGGGGCTATAAAACTGGTAGTTTAAGGTCGAAAAAAGTAAGTTGTGGTTTAATGTTTTAGAGCAGGTGAGTGAGAAAGGAGTTAAATTTTGGTTGCCAAGCGCAGCAGCTGTGGTAATTTGAAAGATTTTGAAACTTGATTAAGTAAAGTTTAAGAAAAGAAAGATTGTTTTAAAAGATATGATCAGCTAACATAACCAGAGTTTAATTATACAAAAAATCTGCTCAATAATTAAGGTTTGGATTAGACATACTTACAGAACTAGAGCTCCCATTTTAAAGCAGTTGCTCTAAGCTTAATACAAGCTTAACCTGAGTTTTATATCTTCTCAATAGTTGCGGTTTGGTTTAGAAAGACTTTATCTAATGAGAGAGTTCTCATTTTAAAACAATTGCTCTCTCTTCCTTTTTCTACCATATGTATATCAAATGATAGCTTAATAAGTTTTAACTATAGTTTAGCTAAACTTCTCTTGAACATAATGAACTCAAATTCATTATATTTTATGAACCAAATCTCTCATTAATCATTCTCTAACTTAGAGCTCTTAATTTATAACTATTTAGCTCTCTCTATAACTCTCTTTTGTTCTACTTAATAACGGTTTTAATCAATCAGCTAATCGTTTAAACTTAAACTCTCTTTAACTAATTCTCATTATCATTTATCATTTGATTTGTAATTCTCTCTAATTATCAAACCATTTTGACCCCTATGACATTTCCAGCTGTCAAATTAAGTCAATTTTCTGCTCTTTTTAATCTTCCTTAAAGAAACATTAATCACTTTTTCTAATCTTTTACTTTTACTAATTTGTTAAAGAAAATGTCAAATATGTATCTTCTTAAACTAGAACAGAGCAGAGTGCAATTAATCTTGGCGAAAGAGAGAAATGCAAATGAGTTAGGATTAAAATTAGAGCATAACATTTAAAGAAATGTGAGCAGAATTGTTGATCTAAATATCAAGATGTAATTGACCTGGGGAAAATGAAGATAATTAATGATTTAAGTAAAAAATTTTCAACATTAAGAATGAATTTTAAGTAAACTAGAGTTGGAATTATATATTGAGCAAATACTGTTAAGAATAACTTCTCTCTTATATCAATCTTTGATCGTCAATTACTGGGAAACTTTTCGTTATGAATCATTTCTTTTCTCCTTATAATAAAACGATCTTTTATGCAAAAGAGTATTCAGAGAGTTAATGGAGTTAAAGTGTGGATTTAAGAGAACATTTGAAGTTTTTAGGGGTTTCAAAGCCACTGGGTTAGATCTAATGAAGATCTGTATAAAGTTTTAGTTAAGGTTTCTTTAAAAGTTTCCTTAGAAACGTATATAGCTTAGTTTTTCTTTTAGCCAACCTCTTCCTAATGCTCGCTTCCTGAAGTTTGTAATTTAGCCCCTGGTCTTTGTACCACCTTATTTTGATTATTTTGTTATTAGGTGAAAAAAGTTGTAAAACTAATATGAAAAAAGTATTAATATGGATTAAAAGAACATTTCAAGTATCTAGGGGGTCCTAAAACACTGGGCTAGAACTTAGGAAGATCTTTACAAAAGAATAAGTTAAGGTTTCTTTAAAAATCTCCTTAGAATCGTGTTCAGCTTAAGTTTTCTTTTAGTTATACTTTTCCTAAAGCCTGTTTCTTGAAGTTTATACCTGAACCCCTGGTTTTTGAACCCCTTATATTCATTATTTTGCTATTAACTGAGAAAAGTTGTAAAATTAAAACAGAAATAAACACAGTTTTTCCTTTTAACTATATTTTCACTAATTATCACTTAAAGTTTATACAAAAAAAAACAAGTTTTTCTTTTCAACAACTTAACAAATCTAACAAGTTTTACAAAATTTTTGCCCGAAAAAGGCGTTTTTCCCAAAAAACAAACCCCCCTCCTTGGTCTTAAAAGAAAGAAAACAAAAAACCATAACAAATTACCTTATAATAGAGTAGTAAAAATAAATAAAATTAGAGCAGTTTTTGTGTTAAGAAATAAAACAAGTTTTTTCTTTTTAAATTTTAAACCTAAAAACCTAATAAATATGCTATCAATTTCATATACATACATAAGACCGCCACTTAAATAAGCTAATGCTATATAGAATATCTTAAAATAGCAATAAAACACAAATTTACTCACTCCTTAAAGGACAAACAAACAAAAAAGGATGGTCTAATGGTTTCATGCTTTTAGGACGAAGGCAAGGAAAAGAAAAGGGGTTGCAGTAGGAAAACTGACCATTTTAAAAGAAACAAATTTTGTGTTTGTCGGCAGACAAACAAAAAGGACACGTGAAAATTACTGTATTAAAAGTTGTTAAAACATCATAAAAATATGTTTGTTTGTAAGGATGTACAAGGATATAAATCTAAAATGTTGAAGAAAAAAAGGGGTCAGTTTTTAAAAAGAAATGATATGGTCAATGTTATTTTTAGAGTTTTTTAATTTTTATGTTTTTTTTTTTTTTAAAGAATAAGACATTCAACAAGTTTAACTGGTTTGGCTTTTGTTGAAGAGAAAAAAACTAAATTTCAATTAAAATACTATAAAAACTTTAAAAGACAAAGAACAACTTTTAAAGTAGAAAATACAAAGGAAAACAGCAGCAGCCTTAAGGTGGTCTTTGGCATACTAAAGCATCTTTTTAGAAAGAGTGTTAAACTAAAGAGAGTAAGAGTAAGAAACATATAAGAAACAAAGGAGAGAGCTTGAAGCTTTCAAAAAGCAAGAGAGGTAGATAGATAGATAGATAGATAGATAGATAGATAGATAGATAGATAGATAGATAGATAGATAGATAGATAGATAGATAGATAGATAGATAGATAGATAGATAGATAGATAGATAGATAGATAGATAGATAGATAGATAGATAGATAGATAGATAGATAGATAGATAGATAGATAGTTAGTTAGTTAGATAGATAGATAGATAGATAGATAGATAGATAGATAGATAGATAGATAGATAGATAGATAGATAGATAGATAGATAGATAGATAGATAGATAGATAGATAGATAGATAGATAGGTAGGTAGGTAGATAGATAGATAGATAGATAGATAGATAGATAGATAGATAGATAGATAGATAGATAGATAAGCGTTTATCCAAAGCTTTTTGAAATTAAAACTTTTAAACAAAGCTTTCTTTAAATTAAACTTTTATTGACAACTTTTTTTTTCAAAAAAACATTATATCAAAGCTTTTTATAAAACTTTCAGTCAAGGTTTTGTTTCAATAAAAACTTTAACTCAAAGTTTTCTTTATATAAAAGCTTTTACATTAAATTTGTCCTTAAATAAAAGCTCTTACCTAAAGCTTTTACCAAAAATTTTCTTAAAATAAAAGTTTTACATTCGTTTTTAATAAAAGCTGTCTTAGATTTAGATTTTAATTAGAGCTTTCAGAAATCCAAAATTATGGTTAAATACTTCCTATACCGAAAGCTTTAACAGAAATGTCTTTTAAATTAAAAGTAATTTATTAAAGCGTTCAATTGCTAAAGCTTTAAGGTATATCTAACTTAAACTAAACTTAAACAAAGCTTTCTTTATAGAGAAGCTTTAAGTCAGTAATTTCTTTAAGAATTCTTTTAGCCAATAATTTCTTAAAAATAATAGCTTTTCGTTAAAGTTTGATTTTCATTAAAACTTTATTAAAATTGTCCTAAAACGAAAGCTTTTACTAAAATCTCTTTTAAATTTAGAAATAATTTATTAAACATTTCTTATATTAAGACATTCACAGTCTTTTTCAACAATAAAACTATAAACTTTCCTTTGAAAGAAATTTACCAGACAGCTTTCTATAAATAAGAGCTTTTACTTAAAGCTTTTTATTAAACTCTTACTTAAGATCTCTTGAGGAGTGTAAAGTAACAGAATTATTTTCCATAGGTTCAGTATATAGAGCTTAAAGCTTTTTAATTGAACGGTATTTAGAGAGAATTACATGGAAAAGAAAGATTGAAAAGCTTTTAAAAAAGCACTGCTAGAAGAAATAAATATTTTTAACTGAAGTTTTTTTAAAGATTTTCTTTGGAAAAACGTTTTTTTTTCTTTCCAATGATTAATGCTTTGGATTTACAACTTTCCCTTTAAGTCTTATTAAGTCTTACAAATTGCTTAAAGTTAAGCCCAGACATTAATCTTGTTTAACTTAACAGTTTATCGACACAAAAAGACTCTATATATAAGTAATAGTTCCCAAAAACCTTAACAAATTGATTTCTTACAATATTCTTTATAATTTATGTTAAATCTAAACATTAATAAATGAGGTGTAAACAAAACCGTTTAAATGTTTTAAATTTAAATATGTGGAAAAAAATGCATTTAATTTAGGTATTTTAGTGATGAAAAAAAATGTCTTTTTTTAACAATTTAATCTATATTTTCAAAACCATTTCCTGTTCGAACCAATAAAAGGTGGTGGACTAGTCATTATTTTTAATTTGACACAAACACACACACATGCACACGGATCTTTTTCTTTCTTCTTAATGGAAAAACTCTTCATTAAATATGCAAACAAGGTTTCTTACTTACAGTTTTCTTAGGGCAACTTAAAGGAAAATTTATTAGTAGTAAAATAGAAAGAAAGGGGTTTATTTGAAAATGTTTTATTTATTTTATCTAGATACACACAAGAAACAATAGCTTTTGTTGGTTAAACGTTGTCACATTGGATTTAATTTATTTTCCTTTCAAAGGGAAAAACCTTGATCTAATCAAAACTGGTTCGAACAAACAAACCCGCCAATATGAACACATGTAATCATTCTGGTATTGAAAAGGGGTCAAGTAGGGTTTTGTTGTGACAAAAAGTGTTAAAGAAAGTTCATTGAAATGTTAAGATTGTAAAAGAGAACATAACCTAAAAGTAAATCCGGCTAAGTACCTGGAAACTAAACTCTTTTGTCGGCTTTTGGTCATATTCCCAAAAAAATTTAATGAGTTTTCTTTAAATTAGTTGAAAATTAGAAAAAAATATTAAATTTAAGCTTTAATAAGCTAATAAAGCTTAAAAGCTTTCTTAAGCTTTAAGCTTTCTTTACAAACTTTTCCAAAAAAAATTCTTTAATTGAAAATTAGAAAAAATATTAAATTTAAGCTTTAATAGGCTAATAAAGCTCAAAAGCTTTCTTAAGCTTTAAGCTTTCTTTACAAACTAACTAAAAATTCAATATATACTGTTAACAAACAAAAGCTTTTATACATTTTAATAACAAATCGTGTATAATTTCAAGAATTTATGTCAAAACTCTGGTTTCCTGCAAAAATTTCTTATTTCAAACAAAACTTTTGAAAGCTTTTTGTGATTTTATTTATACTTAACATCTACAGTAATCATTATAAAACTAATTTAATTAACACATACCTTTTTTTGTTTCATTAAACATGAAAAAAAAAATTCATTAAAATTGTTTTATTCTAAAACCCGAAAAAAAGATTAAGTTTTTAAAAAGAGACTTAACAACTAGTTTAACCCACATAAACTTAAAAGTTAAACAACAATGTATTTAACAATTGCAGCCCAAAAAAAACTATTCAGCTATTCTTAATACAATTAAAAATGATTTACAACATAAAATGGCATTGAACTGAAAATTATAAAGAAGAATATAAATAATGAATACTGGCTTTTAAATAAAATACCTTAAAAGGTAATTTAAACTAGACACACGCTTATAAATTGATACTTTACAAATAAGCTTAAAAGGTGGGAGGATTTAAAGTAAATGATTCATAAAAAGAAATATTAGTTTTAAAAATAATAAAATTATGTTTTTATTTGTTGAGAAAATGTTTACTTTATAAACTGTGTTTTAAACTTAGTTTAAAGTAAAGCTTTTTGTTTGAAACTTTGTTAACTTGTAAGCTTAAACTTTGTTAAATTGAAAACATTCTTAAACGTTTTCAAATTGAAAGTTTTTATGTTAAAGCTTTCTTTAATCAAAAGCTTTTTGTAAAAGCTTTCTTCAATCAAAAGCTTTTTGTAAAAGCTTTCTTCTATCAAAAGCTTTTAGTGAAAGCTTTCTTTAATCAAACGCTTTTAGTGTAAGCTTTCTTCAATCAAAAGCTTTTTGTGAAAGCTTTCTTTAATCAAAAGCTTTTAGTGTAAGCTTTTTTCAATCAAAAGCTTACAACTTTCTTATACTCAAAAAGCTCTTAGTTAGATCTGTCGTTAACTGTCTTAAGCTAAAAGTCTTACAGTTGAAGCTTTCCTAAATCGAAAGCTTTTATTCAAATCTCCTTTAAAGTACACAAATATTAAAACTTTAAACTATATATAATACATAAAAACTTTTGATTAGATCCTTATTAAACCAAGAGTTTTTAATATAGCTTTCATAAACTAAAAGCTTTTTAATAAAAACTTTCTCAAACTCTCTTTAACTAAAAGCTTTTGATTATAGCAAAAACTTCTGAACAAAGATTTCTTAAAATGTTAAACTAAAACATTAGTCAACCAAAAGCTTTCTTATATTCAAAGCTTTCTTAAT
The DNA here is from genome assembly GCF_015586225.1 of Lucilia sericata. Taxonomy (NCBI): domain Eukaryota; kingdom Metazoa; phylum Arthropoda; class Insecta; order Diptera; family Calliphoridae; genus Lucilia; species Lucilia sericata. Next base: position 28,334 of record NW_023994910.1, on the reverse strand, counting down.
CTTTCGTAAAATAAGAATCTTTTGTTATAGCTTCCTCAAAGTAAAAGCTTTTCATTAAATGTTAACAAACTTTAAACTAAAACATTGAAAGCAAAAGCTTTCTTAAACATATTTAAAGTTTTCATAAGCTTTCCTAAAATAAGAATCTTTTGTTACAGCTTCCTGAAAGTAGAAGCTTTTCAATAAAGTTTTCTTTAAACTAAAGCCTTCTTATACAAGAATGTTTCTTAAACATGAAAGCTTTCTTTAATTTTCTTAAAACTAATAGACTTTAGCTATAGCTATGTATATCAAAGTGAAAGCTTTTTATTAAAGTTTTCTAAAACGAACAGTTTTTGCTCAAACTAAGAGCTTTCGGAGACAATACTTTGTACAACAAACAGCTGTGGTATACTTAAAGTTTCTTAAACTTGAAAGTTTTCCTAAAATTTTGTTAAAATTAAAATTAAATTTTCTTAAACTAAAAGCTTTCTCAAACACTATATTTTCTACAATAGATATGTAGCTGTTGATTAAAGCTTTTTTATACTAAAATGTTTGTTAAACTTGAAAGGTTTCTTAAACTTTCTGAAAACTAATAGTTTTTTGTTAAAGCTTTCTTAAAGTGTAAGCTTTTTATTAAAGTTTTCTTAAAGTAATAGTTTCATCATAAACTAAAAGCTTTCTCAAACACCAAACTATGTTCAACCAAACAGTTCTTAATTAAAGCTTTCTTAAGCTTAAAACTCTTGCGAAAAGCTTTTCCAAACTCAAAGCTTTTTGCTTAAATTCAACTTAAACTATAAAATTCCATGTTGTTAGCTCAATCCTTTCCTTTATCATATGTTCCTTCAAATCAACATCAACCAAGTGTTCAAGCATATTTGTGGCAACCAAGCAGCTCATATACAAATGGAAAAAAGATTAAATACTCATTAACCAACTAGCTATAACCTCCCTGTTATAAACGAGTGTACATCCATTATATACAAAAAATTAACATGACAATAACTTCTTCAACTGTCAATCAAATTGAAAAAAAACTGAAATTCTGAAATTCATACTTACTTGGCTGACCATAAACATTCCTTGTAGGTATAATTGTTATATAAGAGTAAAACCCCCCAAAAAAAACTGGTTACAAAAATCAACCTTCTGCTTATATAGTAAAGTTTGTTGGGTTAGCTTTGGCAATTTGCCTTTAAGGTATATACATACATACATAAGGTTTTGTTTAGGAAATACCAACTATTTTTTATTGTCACAGCTAATTACGTATTCAATTCCTTTTTTTCCTAAGGAAGTTAAAAAAGGACATCTTATGTTTAAATGTCTCTGGCAACCAGTTTATTTTGTATAGAAATTTAGCTACTTTTTTTTGGACAATTGCAATAATGCAGCAACCTTCATTTTTATATATTATTTACGTTTTTTTCTGGCTCAAGTGCTTTAAAATACTAAATCTTAAATATAGTTTTTGTGTTGTTTTTTGCTTCCCCCTTTTTTTGGCTGAGGCGGCTGTTATGCCAGTTTGTTAACAGACAAAAATCTTGATGGCCACCCAGTGCTTTTTCATGTGTGTTTCTTTGTAGTTGTTGTCTTTCAGACAAATGCTGTTTGTTTTGTTCGGGGTTTTTTCTACCATTCAATTGTTAAAGCTTATATAACATGTGTAAGCTTTTTTTGTTTGTTGTTGCAATGTGCTGGTCTGTGCTGTAATGTTATACTGGCAATATGTTTTTGACAGTTGACAGTTCATAGTAGCTGTCTTGTCAAATAATAATAATACAAACACAAGAGGGAAAAAGACAAGACATACACAACAAAAAGTGGAAGGAGAACAAAAAATAGAGGGACGAACATAAATATGACAATGTTTTTTAATTGTTTTAAAAAATTGTAAAATTAGATAAATTTAAAGCTTTTTTAAAACGTTTTCTTAATGTTAGTTTTTTAGGTAAAAGCTCTTGATTAAAACTGTTTCAAATTAACATATTTTATGTGAATACTTTCTTAAACTTGAAAGTTTTTGGTATAAGCTTTCTTAAACTTAAAGCTTTTGGTATAAGCTTTCTTAAACTTAAAGCTTTTGGTATAAGCTTTGTTAAACTTAAAGTTTTTGGTATAAGCTTTCTTAAACATAAAGCTTTTAGTGATAAAATTCTTAAATTTATGGCTTAAAATTAAAGTTTTTGATGGAAGCGTTCTTAAATTTAAAGCTTTTAATGAAAGCTTTCTTAAACATAAAGCTTTTGGTGATAGATTTCTTATATTTATGACTGAAAATCAAAGCATTTATTGAAAATTTTCTTAAACTAAATGCTTTTCATGTCTTTTTCTAAACTTTAAGCCTTTTGGTAAAAGTTTTCTAAAACTTAAAGCTTTTGATGAAAGCATTCTTAAACTAATAGTTTTTAGTAAAATATTGCTGAAATTGCGAAATTTTGGTGAAAGTTTTATTAAACTAAATGTTTCTTAAAATAAAAGCTTTTTATGAAAGCTTTACTCAACTAAAAGATTTTGCCAATAAATTTATTAAAAATTTAAAAAATTTTGAATTTAAAAACTTTTAGATTCATAAAGCTTTTTAACAAAGCTTCCTTTATCTGAAAGCTTTTGATTAGAGATTTGTTTAGCTAAACATTTTTGATTAATAGTAACTAAAGTGTTTTTAAACTGAAACTTTCTTAAACTAAAATATTTTAGTAAAAGCTCTGCTTAACTAACAGATTTCAGTAAAAGTTCTGTTAAACTAAAAGCTTTTTGTTATAGTTATTCTTAGAGCTTTTGATGAGAGGGTTGTTTGATTAAAATTTTTGGGTTAAAAGTTGCTAAAACTGAGGTAAAAGCTTTCTTATACTTAAAGCCTTTTTAATCTTATTCTTTCTTAAACTAAAATCTCTCGTTAAAAGAGTTTTCTTAAACTTAAATTTTATTTAGTTCTATCTACACATAAATCATTTGAATTTATTATCTTTATATTAAAAGCTTTTGTTTAAAGCTTTCTCAAAATTCAAATTCTAAAATTCTTTCTTAATATAAAATTTTTTAAATAAAACTTTTTTATTCTAAAATTATTACAATTAGTCATCTGTATATAGTTAGTTAATCATCTGTATATAGAAAGCTTTTGTTTAAAGCTTTTTTATATACTTATTATTGTTGAGATGTCTTCTTTACATAAAAGCTTTTATAGCATAAAACTCCTTATATTAAAATCTTGACAAATAATCATTTTTATATGCAAAGCTTTTGTTTAAAGCTTTTCATACAATGAAAAAGAACATATAAATGAAACATCTTTATATTGAAAGCTTTCAGTTAATACTTTCTCAACCTTGATTTTTTTAAACTTTTTCACTGTATAAAAGCTTTTAGATAATAAATTTTTATGGTATTAAAACAATTTCAATTAATCATTTTTATATTAAAAGCTTTCATTTAAAGCTTTCTCAAACTTTAAAATTTTTATTAAATTTTCACTTTTTTATTCTTTTCTCTTCCAGATTCCTTTGTAAATAGTCAAGAATGGACGATATCACGCTCAGTGCCCGATTTACGTTTGGGCATAGTGGGCTCTCTAAACTCAGGCAAATCTGCATTAGTACATCGTTATCTGACGGGTTCGTATATGCAAGAAGAATCACCCGAAGGAGGACGTTTCAAGAAAGAAGTATTCATCGATGGCCAAAGTTATTTATTGTTAATACGTGATGAGGGTGGTGCTCCAGAAATGCAGGTTAGTTAAGAGAAATCAAAAAAAAAGGGAAATTTAATATTTTTGTTTAATTATTACATGTTTATATTGTTATTAAAAGTTAATGAAGCGTAAAATGAAATAGATTTTGTTTTAAGTTTTACAATTTACGTCATTTCCCGCTTTTTTTTAGTCAGAGACCTTGATTTAATGTGATTGCATATAATCTTTGACTTTTTGTTGTTCATTTTGAAACAAAAAAAAAATTATAACAAATTATAGTTATTATTATAATGTTTTGTTTTAGTTTTTAACATATTATTAAGTTTTTTTCTTTGTTATTAGAGAGTGATATATATAAATTACTTTACGGTTTTTTTTCGGTTGCTTTGTTTCTAGTTAAGACTTAATTGTTTTTAGTCAGGTTTTGCCTAAAAGCATGCCATGCTTTTTGTTCAGTTACCTAAAAGTATTTTATATAATTTATTGTAAACCATTAAAATAAACTGTTTTTTTCTCTTAAGCTTCAAGTGGTTTTGTAGTCCCTAGTGTTTTACCTCATGCCTTTTTGAAAACTTTGTTTTTTCACCCAAGACATTAGTTGAATGACCCTCTTCTCTCTCCCTCTCTTTCTTTAGCTCTTAACAGGTAGAGGGTCATATCAAAAGTTAGCTTTTTTCTTGTTAATGTTTAAACAATAAACATTTGTTTGTTTGTTTTTATTTCTTCATAAATTTAGCATACTTTAAGGCTTTTAATGTTTAGTTTTATATAAAAAGCCTACTTTAGGGGTTGTTATAGTTTACCGCCTAACATTATTGTTTTCCATATATGTTTAATAAATATTTAATACATATTTTATCGATATAAGTAAATTGTTGGTGTTTTTATAACAACCCCTATTTCCTGGTTGGGGTTTCTGTTCAATTATACCTTTCTCTTTTAAAGTGTTTTCATATGTTAATTGCTTTTAAGCCTAACTATATGCAATTTTTTCCTATTGTAGTTTAAAATACAATTGTAATTTGCATATTTTGTATGTTATTGTCTCTTTTCCAAATCATAACGAATTGTTTATTATGTGTTTTATATAATCTGATAAATTATGAAAATAAATTTTAAATAATTTTTTATTAATTACTTAATAACATCAAGTAATTAGCGTTTGATTTATGCAGATTAATGGCATAAGACTTTATAAACAAACATGTCAAACATTTTAGTTTTAGTTTTTTAGGTATTAAGAAGTTTACAACAATAGTTTTGCTATAATGTTTTAAAATTTCCATACAATTTTTCCCCCTTAAGCCTAAAGTTATGCTTATAATTTCAGTGTTAAGTCAATACATGGCAAGTACTGCTTAAGCTTTTGTTAAAACTTTTACAATTTTCACACGATTCCAATAATTTTTAATAAACTGTTAGATCTTCCTTACAATTTTTCCTCCCAAGCCTAAAGTTATGCTTAGAATTTCAGTGTTAAGTCAACATATGCCAAATGTTGCTTAAGCTTTTGTTAAAACTCTAATAACTTTTCAGATTTCAACAGATTTTCATAATTTTTGTCTTATTTTATTCCCAGCTAAACAAACTTAAATAAACTGTTAGATTTTCCTTACAATTTTTCCTCCCAAGCCTGAAGTTATGCTTAGAGATTCAGTGTTAAATCAAAATATGCCAAGTATTGCTTAAGCTTTTGTTAAAACTCTCATAACTTTACCCGTTTTCACACGATTTTAATATTTTTTGTCTTATTTTATTCCCAGCTGAATAAACTTTGATAAACTGTTAGATTTTGGTTACAATTTTTCCCCCTAAGCCTTAAAATATGCTTAGAAATTTCAGTGTTAAATCAAAATATGCCAAGTATTACTTAAGCTTTTGTTAAAACTCTCATAACTTATACAATTTTTACTCGATTTTCATAAATCTTAGCTTATTGTAAACCCAACAGAATAAACTTTAAAAATTTGCTACAATATTTTCAAATTTTAAAGTAAAAAATTTAAAAATTTTGCCCACAAATTTTGAAATTTTTAAATTTAATTTTGTCCTTTATTCATTGCTAAAACTCTCATAACTTTAGTAATTTTCACACGATTTTCATAAATCTTAGCTTTTTGTAAAACCCACAGAAGACACTTTAAAATTTGATTAAAAAAAATTCTTAAATTTTAACAAAAATTTTGAAAAAATAAAAAAATTAAAAAAAAAATCTTAAAAAAACATTTCAGTTTTTTAATTTCTTAACTTTGTGAGGAATTTGTTCAAAAGTTTTATACTGAACCTTATAAATTTGTAAATCTGTTGTGAAAGGTTTTTTTGTTAAGCTTCAAACATGGGTTCATTTTTAAAAATCGCTTGAGAATTGTAGATTTTAGGGAAAGAATAAAAAAATTAAAAAAAATCTTAAAAATTTTTTTTTTTACTTTTTTTATTTTTCAAAAATTTTATATGAAACCTTATATATTTATAAATCTGTTTTGAAAGCTTTTTTTTTTTGTTAAGCCTCAAACATGGTTTCATTTTTTACAAACGCTTGAGAATTGTAGCTTATAGGGACTATTTTCTAAAACCCTTTTTTCGCATTTTCCAAACAAATTTTATATATAACAGCCTTAAAGTATGCTAAAAAAATTTCGATTTAAGCTTAAGTATTTAACAAAATATAAGAAAATTAAATGCTAGACAAGTTTTAGTTTACTTTAGTTAACTTTTTTTGTTAGAAACTAATCAATTTTTGTGTGCAAGCCTTAAAGTATGCTATGGAATGTTAAATTAAGCTGAAGTAAGAAAAATATATGAAAGGCTTTACTTAAACGGCCATAAATTGAGCAATTTTTAACCGATTTGGGAAAATTTTAACTTTTTGTAAAGAAAACTTAAAGAGCTTTGAATTTAGGTAAAAATGTTTTAACTTTTTAAACAAAATATAAAAAAAATTCTTAAAGAAAATTACAAATTTTTTAAATATTTCTTTTTTATTTAATATGATTTTAAACCTTTTTTAAAACATAATATTATACTTTTAAGTTATTACAGACATTCTTATTTCCCTTTCCTTTTATAAATAATTTCATATGGTCCTTTTGTTTTGTGTATTATTTCTAAATTGTCTAAAATTTTACTGCCATATTATTCATGTCATATCTCTTAAACAATGACATTCCATCTTATGCAATAAATATAAAAAATTTTCCATAACAAAAACGTGTGCCAAAGAAAAAAATCGAAACAACAAACAGCCAACAACAACAACAACAAGTTAAATTGTAACAAAAACGTGACATTTTAGCCATAAAATGAAAACCAGCCAACAACTTAAAATAACATATAGTATAGAGAAGGGTATTTAGTAGAGTCTTAACAAAAGTTATTAAAGACATTCATTCATTCCTTTTAGGCCATAACAAGTCCACAACAAAAAAAGCTTTAAGTTTAGTTTCTATGCACAATTTACAAACCATTAAAAGAAGGTCATTTAAAAGGTTTTCAAATGTATACAGCCAATGTCTTTAAGTTATAATAAAGACATTTTTCCAAATCCACACCAGCCACCCTCTTGTTTAGAAAGCAGGAAATTGACCTGAATTTTGAATATTTTTATTACATTTTCCTCTAGCCAGTAATAGTAGTTTAGTGTAAACACTAAAACTATTAGTTTTTATATGTTATAAACCATATTTAGGTCAAATATTTGTAACCAAAAAAATGGCTTCAATATACCTTTCTCCGGCTTTCTTTATTAAACCAAAAAGTGAAGCTTTTTTTGTAAAACTACCTTAACTAAGTAAAAATTGCAAAATAAACTTTTTAATAAGCTTCTCTAAAAGTTTTTCTTTAACAAGTTTAATGCATAAAATATGCTTGTTAAGTATACAGTAAATAAAAAGTTTTCCTTTCTCTTTTCACCCCCTTCTTTTCGCTCTCAATTGGCAAATATCCTTGTATAAGATGAGCTAATAATCTTGTGTAAATATTTATAGGGATTTACCTTGATAAGTACTAAAACATTTATGCAGGTTTCATACAGTTTGTTGTGACGCATTAAGTGTTTGTTAAAAGCATTATTAAGTAATTTAAGTGATTTTTAATTGAGCTTTTTGGTGGGAAAAAGCTTTTAAAATCGAGTAAAGAAGTTTGACAAGGGTTAAATAGCAACAACAGATTAAGAAACAAACAATTAAAAGTAAATTTAAAATGTTTTTTAACAATTAAAGAAACAGTTTCTAACAAAAGCCTAAAAGTATGCTAAGCTTTATATAGTTAAGCATAACCCTGAAAAATAGAGCATGTTTTAGAAAAACTGCCATAACTTGAGTAGTTCTCAAGCGATTTTAATGTTTAATAGCTCATTGTACAGCTAACAAAATAAGCTTTTGGTATATTAAAAACAACAACAATAATTTTAAACAAAAACAACTTAAAAAATACAACTAAACTTTCAAATTACTTTTTATAAACTTTGCTGTTAAGTTTTAACAAAATTTTCTTTAAAACCTTAAAGATTTTTCTATAAATTTTGCAAGACATTTTTATGGTGTATTCAACCTGAGTTTCAATTTTAAATTTTTTTGAAAATTAGAAATTTTTTAAAAATTTTTCTCTAAACACCTTAAAAATCTAAACAATTTTAATATAAAAGCCTAAAAGTAGGCTAAGCTAACTTACTTTAAGCTTAAATTTGCAAAATATGTTTTAAGCTTAAACAAACTTCAATAAACTTTATAAATTTTTAAGAAATTTGAATCGAATTAACAAATTTTAAAACCAAATTGTTAAAAATTCATAACATTATTTGAGTATTAATTTTGTGCAACTTTGCTGTTCAATTTTTAAAAATGTTTGTATAAAACCTTATATATTTTTAAAAAAATCCTAATTTCCTTTCTTTTGCAATTACAACAAGTTTTAATTTTTCAAAATCCCTTGAAAATTATAGATTTTATGCTACGTTTTCTCTAAACAGCTTAATAATTCAATAAATTTTTATAAAAAAGCCTAAAACTAGGCAATGCTTTTAAACAAAGAGTCTGTAGATGAAGAATATATATTTAGTTTTAAAAAAACTTTCATAACTTTTATAATTTTAGAAAAAATTTTCAAATTTTTAACTTTTTTTCAACAAATTTACATTTTCTTTAAAAAGTTTGATAAAACGAGTCTGCGTTTTAGAGAAACTTGAAGAAATTTTATAATTTTTTCAAAAATGTTCAAAATTTTTAAAATTTTTTTAAATCAAACTAATTAAACTTTAAAAATTTTGAGCAAAATTTTAGATTTTCAAGTAAAAGTTGGACAAAATTTGAGCTCAAAATGGAAAATTTGAATTAAATTTGAGTTTTTTAGCAAATTTTGAAAAACTTTTAAAAATTTTCAATAATTTTCAAAAATTTCGAACTTTTCTTAAACTAAACTCAATATTCATTTCAAGATATTGAACAAAAGTTTTGGTTTTGTAAGAAAAATATTGAAAAATTTGAGCTCAAATTGAAAAATTTGAACAAAATCTTAAATATATGTTGTTTGTTGGAAAATTTTGAATAACTTTTAGAATATTTCAACAATTTTTAAAATTTTGTACTTCTCTTAAACCAAACTCATTAAACTTTCAAAATTTTGAACAAAAGTTTCGGATTTGAAAGAAAAATGTTGAAAAATTTAAGCTCAAATTGAAAAATTTGAACAAAATCTTAAATATATGTTGTTTGTTGGAAAATTTTGAATAACTTTTAGAATATTTCAACAATTTTCAAAATTTTGTACTTTTCTTAAACCAAACTCATTAAGCTTTAATAATATTTATTAAAAGTTTAGGATTTGAAAGAAAAATATTTCCCAATAATTTTTTTTTTTGTAAAATTTAGACAGCACGTGCCTTAATAATAATAATCTCTAGTTTCTAATTTTTTTTTTAAATCTAAAGCAATTAATCCTCTAATAATTACACAAAGGATTAAACAAAAAAAAATTTGATTGGCATTTACTTTTTTTCCACTTAACCCCTGGTTACAGGGGAAAACCTTTGTCAAATCTCTTAACAAAAGAAAGTTTTCGAACAAAAACATTGTTTAACGATTTTGTTGCCACTAAATATTTAAATTTTAATTGTTTGTTGAATTTTATTTTTTAACCTTTTTTTTAACAATTAACAAAAAAACTCGATATGTGTGCAAAATTTACTTTAACGATTAAAGAATTGCAATGTGCATATAATATCTTGGTATGGGGCAGTTTAAGGGTTGCACTCAGTGATGCTTGGTTTTTTGAAAAAGGGGAGGTTTTTGCTTTCGTTGTATTTCGATAAAAAAAGTGATTTATTTGAAATGTTTGACAACAATGTAAACAGTATGTATGCAAAAAAAAAGGATTTAGTTAAATCTGCAGCAGATTTCTAGGGGTTTAAAATGTTTGCTTTTACAACACAAGTTTAGAGTTCAATGAAAATATTTAAATTTCTTTTAAAGGAGATCATAGAGGACTTTAAAACAAATGGTCCTTCGAGCTTGCTTAACCATAACCTTAAACCTCTCCCCTTAGAAGTAGGCAATGCTTTTTTTTTCGTCATATTGCTAAACTTAAACATCAACATTACATCAATAACTTGTTCCCTTAAAAAAAAAGTAATATGGTCCTTCAAACTTTGTCTAGTTAGTGCTTAGTAACTAACCCTGTTAAACATTTAAGAACTTAAGACTATATTCCTTGCCTTTGCCCTTTTTCAAAGTTGGCAATGCATGCTTCTATGCCTCCATGTATCTTGCTGCAACCTTAAGGCCAAGCAATAGCATCTAATCTCTACATTTCAAATGATATCATTATATTTATTTCCAAAGAAACTGCGCAGTTGTAAAACAAATAAATAAAATCTAGCAGTTTTTTTCTATTATTTTTCTCATTTTTATTTATTATTTTACGTTTGTCACTCTTACAAACACACACATACGCAACACAACCTTGACGTTGAGCCAAGGTATACAACAGCAACCACAAGAAGGACTCCAATTCGATGGATGTTGCATGCTGGCAACCACCCTTGCTGCATTTTTGTATAATCTATATCATCATAATAATGTTGTCGTCAACGTTGTTGTTGTGTTGTTTCCAACAACTCTTGAGACATCACGACACTTCAATAGAAAGTTTTTTATTTTGGTTTCTTTTTTTTTGGAAAAATATTAAAAATCTAGATTTTTTTTAGCAATTTTTAAAAAGAGTGTGAGCAAAGTGTAAAATAAACTTTCATTCTCTGCTGTGTGACAGACGCGTGTTTTTAGTAATACATTTATATGAGAAAGTTAAAAGTGATTTGTGTTAGTACTTCATCAGTTTTCTCGGTTTGCTGCTGTTTAAAGGTAGTACAGTTATGTTTACCACAGGATTAAAATTTATTTCATATAAAAAAAACTCTGGTGGAGGAAGGAAGGAATGCAAAAGAAGATTAAGCTGCAAATGATGCAGTTGGTTTTTCTTAATTCAAAGAAAAACACAGAGAAAATCTTTTAATATCGTAAAATTACTTGAAAATTGTCGTTACTCCTAAAAATAGGCAATAGTTTGATGAGATTTAAGCACCTAAAAGTATGCAACTCATTTTAGTGATGTCTTTTTAGTTTTCTACTTAAGAATGCATACAAATTAGCTTAACTCCTAAAAATAGGCAATAATTTTGTTGTTATTTAAATACCTAAAGGTAGGCAGTACATTTTTGTAATATATTTTCTGAAACCTCAATGTATGTAGTTCCTAATTTCATTTATTTACTGCTTTTCTTCTCAAAATTACATATAAATTGTATTACCTCCTAAAAGTATGCAATAGAATTTGTAACTTCTTTTGAAACTGTTTGTTTTCAATTTTAATTATTTTAAATTGATGGAGTTTACAAATTTTCTTCTGAAAATACTTATAAATTGTTTTACCGCCTAAAAGTATGCTATAAAACTTGTCCCTTTCTTTTTGTTCTCAATTGTAATTATTTTGATTTGATTAAATTTCTATTATTTTATTACAATTTATATAGGCAAACAATTTTTATTTCTTAAACTCCTAAAAGTAGGCAATGATACTCTAAAACAATCTCATTTGGAAGTCTTTTCGATTAAATTAACTTAACTCCTAAAAATAGGCAGTAGTTTTTGATTAATTAAACTCCTAAAAGTAGGCAATACTTTTTGGTACTCTAAAACAATTTAGAACCCCAAAGTATGCAACAGATTTTAAAACCTTTTTTCCTTGACCTGTATCTTAATTATCTATTAATTGTTGGTTCTTTTCTTCATTTTCATAAAAGTAGGCAATATATTTTGTAATCTAAGACAAGCACTTATTTTGAAGCCCCAAGATATGCAACATATTTTTAAACTTTTTTCTTCTTTTAAACCAGTTTATTCTCAATTTTAGTTATTTATTGATTTAAATCTGAAAAAAAATGCTCAAATCCTAAAAGTAGGCAATAGTTTTTGATTATTAAGCTCCCAAAAGTAGGCAATACTTTTTGTTACATAAACCAATATTTTAATCAAAAACCCCTAAAGTATGCTCCTTATTGTAAAACTATATGCTTCACCACTACTTTTTAAAGACCCAAGGTATGCTTTATATTTTTAAACTCTTTTCTTTATTATATGAACTTCTTTGTCGTATTTTCAATGTTCTCAATTCTCTTTATTTATTGATTTTCTTATTATATCCACTAATTACTTTATTATTTCTGAAATTTCCTTTAACAAAATTTTCTTTCACTGTAAAAATTTATAATTTTCTTCTACAAACAACAAATCGGCCTATTATTTCAATATTTCACAAAAAAATTTACTTAGACAACTTATTATTTACTCTCTTTATAACTTTAAACTCTTGCTCGCTCTCTCACCTCCCCCTCTCACCAAAACACTCATGCTTCTTGTAATTCTTTCTGCATTACTGTGAAGAAAAACAAACAAACAACTCTCCCTTAAAGAGCAAAAACAAACAAAAAAGCCTTTAGTATGCAATCAGCAATTTCTAGCAACGATAACAACTACATGAAAATTAAAGCATACTTTTAGGTTTCACTTAAACAAATGTAAACATAGCAAACCAGCCAAAGCCACCCACTCTCACAAGGAAAAACAAAACATTAAATGAATTGAGCAGACATCACTCATTTCATTACAATAACACATACATACATACATACACACACAGACACTTTTACTCACACAGTTAAATGGATAAACATATATTTTGTTGTTTTATGTTTTATTTTTCGTTTTTCGTATAAATGAGGGACGCCAGTCTGACGACAGTTCAGACAAAAATACAATAATAAACATAAACTTTATTAAATACATAATATTTTATAGAAGGAAATTTTCACAAAAGAAAAAAATCAAACGAACATTAGGAAGCAATTTGTAAATAAAAATATTTTCCTGGTTGTAAAGAGAACAAGAAAATGCAATGTTAACGTTAAGGCGTTTTAACAATGACAAACATTAAAAGTGTAAATTTCTTAACTTAAATATTTCAAAAAATTTACAATAAATAGTAAAACTTAAAATTTTCAAAATTTAACAAAAATCAAAATTAGAGAAATATTAAAGCTTTCGGAACAAACAAACTTTTTTGTTAAAGGAGCACCCTAAGTATTTCAAAAATTTACGATAAGCTAAAAACAAAATTTTAAACTTAAAATTTTTCAAATTTGACAAAAATCAAAATTAGAGAAATATTAAAGTTTTCTTATGGCATACACATTATTGTTTAGGGAGCACCCTAAGTGTTTCAAATTTAAAACTTAAAAATTTCCAAATTTAATAAAAATCAAAATTAGATAAATATTAAAGCTTTCTTAACAAACAAACTTTTTTATTAAAGGAGCACCCTAAGTGTTTCAAAAATTTACGATAAGTTGAAAATAAAACTTTAAACTCTAAATTTTCCAAATTTAATAAAAATCAAAATTAGAGAAATATTAAGGCTTTCTTAACATATAAACTTTTTTGTTTAAGGAGCACCCTAAGTATTTCAAAAATTTACGATAAGTTAAAAAAAAAAAACTTTAAATTCAAAATTTTCTAAATTTAACTAAAATCAAAATTAGATAAATTTTAAAGCTTTCTTAACAAGCAAACTGTTTTGTTTAAGGAGCACCCTAAGTATTTTAAAAATTTACGATAAGTTAAAAACTAAATTTAAAACTTAAAATTTTCCTAATTAAACAAAAATCAAAATTAGATAAAAATTAAAGCTTTCTTAACAAACAAACTTTTTTATTAAAGGAGCACCCTAAATATTTTAAAAATTTACGATAAGTTAAAAACTAAATTTAAAACTTAAAATTTTTGAAAATTTAACAAAAATCAAAATTAGAGAAATATTAAAGCTTTCTTAACAAATAAACTTTTTTGTTAAAGGAGCACCCTAAGTATTTAAAAAATTTACGTTAAGTTGAAAATAAATTTTAAAAATTACAAATTCACTAGATATTTTCTAATTTCTTACTATTAAACGCTTAACGTTTCGATTGTGTCTTTGTCCAACATACTGTGTCAGCTTAACGCTTTTGTGGTCTATTCGTTTCATGTTTTTATTTGCTTATGTTATGGTATATGTGATTTTTATTACTTATATGCCGCCATAGACTAACACAAACTCTAACAACTTTAGCCTCAAACCACCCACTAGGTTATCCTGTAGGATATCACACACACATATACACTAACACGTACTACTTGCTCTCTCTTTATAAACATATAAAAAAAACCCGGTCTGTGTATAACTTCAAAGGCGGGGGGTCTTGTTTCAACTGATTACCCTTACAGTTTGTCGAGAATCGTAGAGTCGTTGAGTTCGTTCGCGGAAGTTGAAAGTGTTTTTTTTTCTAACAAAAAGAAAGGTTTCAGTAGTTATATTAAAAAACAGCTTTTGTTTAAAAAATATAATAAAAATATTTATTAAAATTTTTGTTAAAAAAGGTAAATTTTCAAAATTTTTGTTTAAAAAAAGAAAACTCTGCTTTTTACCATTTGCCTACCAACCCTTCCTCCTCCTTAACTTATACTTTAATAATTTCCTTTTTTTTTTTCTTTTCAACAAAACCTGCGCAGTATGCAACAAATTGCATGTCTAAATTATAACTGTTTGTTGCTATTATACAAAATTTATGACATTTTTTTTCACAGTGTAATTTTTTTTAAATTGTTTTTTTTTTCTATTATAAATTTCTTTAAAAAGTTCAATATCCTTTAGGGTTATTGGTGGCAACAACAACATGCAAGTTTAGCTTAATATTTTGCATTATGTGTAGCCTAAAAGTATGCTTCATTAGCTTTTATAACAATTGTTTAGTGGTTAATGAAAAGAGTTCCGGTATTTTGTATTCAAACGTCATTAATTAAAACAAAACTAAAAACGAAACCCAGAAAATGTTAAGAAATCAATTGATTTTTTTTAATGGTTTTTAACTCTTCTTTTTTTTCTTATTATGGGAATAAAAGAAATATGAAACCCCTTTTGAAACACCTTCTAGGTTTTTGTTTGTTTAACAACACCTTTTGTTTACTTTTGCTTCTAAAGGATCTGTAGAGTAGCATTACAATATATACATACATACACAAACTTAAAGAAACCTTAACCTTAAGTCAAGTATTTGAGTTGAGTTGTTGAGGCGCAAAGTCAAGGGCTTTCATATACTATTATATCTGGCAGTTTTTGTTCATTAAATTTATAAAATAAGATTTTAATATTTTTTTCTTCCTTTTTCTTCCTTTTCTCTCATTACAGTTTGCTGCTTGGGTTGATGCTGTTATTTTCGTTTTTAGTTTAGAAAACGAATCCAGTTTTAATACAGTCTACAATTATTATACAAAAATGGCTCATTTTCGTAACGGCCAGGAGATACCCATGATTTTGGTGGGCACTCAAGATGCCATTAGTGAACGTAATCCCCGTGTTATAGATGATTCGCGTGCTCGCAAATTGGCCAATGATTTGAAGAGATGTTCATATTATGAGACTTGTGCCACTTATGGTTTGAATGTGGAAAGAGTTTTTCAGGATGGTAAGCTTTCATTTTCCAAATATTCAGTTCTTGGTCGAATTCGGTTCTAGTTCAGTTCTAGTTCAGTTCTCGGTCAGTTCTAGTTCAGTTCTAGTTTAGTTCTAGTTCAGTTCTAATTCAGTTCTAGTTCAGTTCTAGTTCAGTTCTAGTTCAGTTCTAGTTCAGTTCTAGTTCAGTTCTAGTTCAGTTCTAGTTCAGTTCTAGTTCAGTTCTAGTTCAGTTCTAGTTCAGTTCTAGTTCAGTTCTAGTTCAGTTCTAGTTCAGTTCTAGTTCAGTTCTAGTTCAGTTCTAGTTTCGATCTAGTTCTGTTCTAGTTCTGTTCCAGTTCAGTTCTAGTTCAGTTCTAGTTCAGTTCTAGTTCAGTTCTACTTCAGTTCTAGTTCAATTCTAGTTCAGTTCTAGTTCAGTTCTAGTTCAGTTCTAGTTCAGTTCTAGTTCAGTTCTAGTTCAGTTCTAGTTCAGTTCTAGTTCAATTCTAGTTCAGTTCTAGTTCAGTTCTAGTTCAGTTCTAGTTCAGTTCTAGTTCAGTTCTAGTTCAGTTCTAGTTCAGTTCTAGTTCAGTTCTAGTTCAGTTCTAGTTCAGTTCTAGTTCAGTTCTAGTTCAGTTCTAGTTCAGTTTCTAGTTCAGTTCTAGTTCAGTTCTAGTTCAGTTCTAGTTCAGTTCTAGTTCAGTTCTAGTTCAGTTCTAGTTCAGTTCTAGTTCAGTTCTAGTTCAGTTCTAGTTCAGTTCTAGTTCAGTTCTAGTTCAGTTCTAGTTCAGTTCTAGTTCAGTTCTAGTTCAGTTCTAGTTCAGTTTCAGTTCAGTTCTAGTTCAGTTCTAGTTCAGTTCTAGTTCAGTTCTAGTTCAGTTCTAGTTCAGTTCTAGTTCAGTTCTAGTTCAGTTCTAGTTCAGTTCTAGTTCAGTTCTAGTTCAGTTCTAGTTCAGTTCTAGTTCAGTTCTAGTTCAGTTCTAGTTCAGTTCTAGTTCAGTTCTAGTTCAGTTCTAGTTCAGTTCTAGTTCAGTTCTAGTTCAGTTCTAGTTCAGTTCTAGTTCAGTTCTAGTTCAGTTCTAGTCAGTTCTAGTTCAGTTCTAGTTCAGTTCTAGTTCAGTTCTAGTTCAGTTCTAGTTCAGTTCTAGTTCAGTTCTAGTTCAGTTCTAGTTCAGTTCTAGTTCAGTTCTAGTTCAGTTCTAGTTCAGTTTCTAGTTCAGTTCTAGGTTCAGTTCTAGTTCAGTTTCTAGTTCAGTTCTAGGTCATGTTCTAGTTCTGTTCTAGTTCTGTTCTAGTTCTGTTCTAGTTCTGTCTAGTTCTGTTCTAGTTCTGTTCTAGTTCTGTTCTAGTTCTGTTCTAGTTCTGTTCTAGTTCTGTTCTAGTTCTGTTCTAGTTCTGTTCTAGTTCTGTTCTAGTTCTGTTCTAGTTCTGTTCTAGTTCTGTTCTAGTTCTGTTCTAGTTCTGTTCTAGTTCTGTTCTAGTTCTGTTCTAGTTCTGTTCTAGTTCTGTTCTAGTTCTGTTCTAGTTCTGTTCTAGTTCTGTTCTAGTTCTGTTCTAGTTCTGTTCTAGTTCTGTTCTAGTTCTGTTCTAGTTCTGTTCTAGTTCTGTTCTAGTTCTGTTCTAGTTCTGTTCTAGTTCTGTTCTAGTTCTGTTCTAGTTCTGTTCTAGTTCTAGTTCTAGTTCTGTTCTAGTTCTGTTCTAGTTCTGTTCTAGTTCTGTTCTAGTTCTGTTCTAGTTCTGTTCTAGTTCTGTTCTAGTTCTGTTCTAGTTCTGTTCTAGTTCTGTTCTAGTTCTGTTCTAGTTCTGTTCTAGTTCTGTTCTAGTTCAGTTCTATTTCTGTTCTAGTTCTGTTCTAGTTCTGTTCTAGTTCAGTTCTAGTTCTGTTCTAGTTCTGTTCAAGTACTGTTCTAGTTCAGTTCTAGTTCTGTTCAAGTTCTGTTCCAAATTCTCTTATAATGTACAACTGATTTACACTCTAATCTCACCTCTCTTTTCCTCTCTCTTTCTCTTAACAGCTTGTCAAAAAATTCTCTCACAACGTCTACCCCTACCCGCAAATGTTACCTCCCGACCCACTACACCCCAGGGCACACGTTTGGGTATAGCCTCCTATCATCATAACTCACAAAATGGCAGCAATACCAATGGTTTTGCTTCTTCAAACTCTTCCTCCAATTCCATGCAAACGGGAGCCGGAGCTGCCGCTGGTAATCTCACCCTACCCCATAGACATCATGTACTCTCGAGTTCAACTCACCATATACCCATGCGCATGAGTGCAGATTTTGTGCATCAAGAACAACAGCACAGTCTGCCGTCCACAGCAGGCGGTAATGCTCAAAAGTTATGGCAGGCACAACAGCCACAAGAAACCCAACATGTACAATTGAGATCTCATCATAATCGCGAACGGGAACGTGAATGCTATAATATGACCAATGAAAATAACAATATAACCAAATATAATCCCCAGGGTACGAATTCACAAAATAGTTCGGCCTCCGAGCAATTGGCTCCCCTGTCGTTGGTGCCTTTAAGAGAAAAAGACTCGAATTTGGCAGTGAGTGGTAAGGATTTGCCCACACCCACTTCAACGCCTACGGCCAGTAGAAAATCACGCAGAAGATCGAATCTCTTTATACCCTCCTCCTCGAAAAAGGGTGAAAAAGAAATGAAAAATGGTGAAGTGGGTAGTGGACGCTCGATACCCATTAAACAGGGTTATTTGTACAAAAGATCTAGTAAATCTTTGAATAAGGAATGGAAAAAGAAATATGTTACTTTGTGTGATGATGGTAGACTGACCTATCATCCTTCACTACATGACTATATGGATGATGTGCATGGCAAGGAAATACCTTTGCAATATGTTACTGTAAAGGTGCCGGGCCAGAAGCCCAGAGGTTCCAAGTCCATAATAACAAATAGTGCTTTGACCACTTCCATGTTGTCCACCAATAATGGTAAGTTTTGTTAAAAACTTTAAATTTAAAAAAAAAATATAATTTATGTTTATTTTTCTCAACAGCTTTCGAACCCCTTAAAGAGTCGGCAGTCAAATCGAATTCATCCCAACAAACCAGCGGTGACGAAGGCATAGCCATGTCCAATTCTAACTCTCAAACCTTTATAGCGGGCGCCGGGGAGAACTCACAACGTGAACTTTTAGCTGTTAATGCTTCCAATAAATTGGAGGCCCAAACCCCTAATGTTAAGAAACGTCATAGACGCATGAAGAGCAGTAGTGTTAAATCCAATGAAATTGATGATTCGGATGGTTATGAATTCTATATTGTCTCTTTGGACTCCAAACAATGGCACTTTGAGGCAGCCAATTCGGAAGAGCGTGATGAATGGGTGGCCGCCATAGAACAGGAGATATTCAAGAGTCTTCAAACCATAGAAAGTACTAAAATGAAACCGGCCACCACTAGTGAATTGGCCTCGATGGTGACGATACGTACTCGCGTACCGGGTAATGGCTATTGTGTCGATTGTGATGCACCAAGTGAGTAAAAATGTTGGGTTACAATTTTTTTTTTATTTCTTTTCTTATGATTTTCTTGTGGTTTTATTGTAGTTGTTGTAAAATGTAATAGAATTTTTCTTTAATATTGTTTGTGTTTTTATTTACAGATCCCGAATGGGCCAGTTTAAATTTGGGTGTCTTAATGTGTATTGAATGCTCGGGTATTCATCGTAATTTAGGTTCTCATATCTCTAAAGTACGCTCTTTGGGTCTGGATGATTGGCCGTAAGTATTTTGATAAAAGTTAATAGGTCCAGAGTTTTATTTTCTAACTTTTCCTTTGGTTTTCTTTTAGAGCCGGTCATTTAAGTGTTATGCTGGCCATTGGCAATAGTTTGGCTAATTCTGTTTGGGAAGCAAATACCCGCCAGCGTTCGAAACCCAAACCAAATTCATCTAGGGAAGAGAAAGAGTGCTGGATTAGAAGTAAATATGAGGCCAAAGAATTTTTACCTCAACAGAATACGAATACAAATGCTACACCCGGTCAGCAATTAATCGAAGCTGTGATTAGGTAGGTTTACTACAAATTTCTTTAACTAAACTTAAGATTGAAAGTTTTAAATCAGTTCTATTTCAGTTTTAGTTCAGATCTAAATCAGTTCTAGTTCTATTTCTGTTCTAGTTCTGTTCTAGTTCTGTTTTAGTTCTGTTCTAGTTCTGTTCTAGTTCAGTTCTAGTTCAGTTCTAGTTCAGTTCTAGTTCAGTTCTGGTTCAGTTCTAGTTCAGTTTTAGTTTAGTTCTCGGTCAGTTCTAGTTCTGTTCTAATTCTGTTCTAGTTCTGTTCTAGTTCTGTTCTAGTTCTGTTCTAGTTCTGTTCTAGTTCTGTTCTAGTTCTGTTCTAGTTCTGTTCTAGTTCTGTTCTAGTTCTGTTCTAGTTCTGTTCTAGTTCTGTTCTAGTTCTAGTTCTGTTCTAGTTCTGTTCTAGTTCTGTTCTAGTTCTGTTCTAGTTCTGTTCTAGTTCTGTTCTAGTTCTGTTCTAGTTCTGTTCTAGTTCTGTTCTAGTTCTGTTCTAGTTCTGTTCTAGTTCTGTTCTAGTTCTGTTCTAGTTCTGTTCTAGTTCTGTTCTAGTTCTGTTCTAGTTCTGTTCTAGTTCTGTTCTAGTTCTGTTCCAGTTCTGTTCAAGTTCTGTTCTAGTTCTGTTCTAGTTCTGTTCTAGTTCTGTTCTAGTTCTGTTCTAGTTCTGTTCTAGTTCTGTTCTAGTTCTGTTCTAGTTCTGTTCTAGTTCTGTTCTTGTTCTGTTCTAGTTCTGTTCTAGTTCTGTTCTAGTTCTGTTCTAGTTCTGTTCTAGTTCTGTTCTAGTTCAGTTCTAGTTCAGTTCTAGTTCAGTTCTAGTCCAGTTCTAGTTCAGTTCTAGTTCAGTTCTAGTTCAGTTCTAGTTCAGTTCTCGTTCAGTTCTAGTTCAGTTCTAGTTCAGTTCTAGTTCTGTTCTAGTTCTGTTCTAGTTCTGTTCTAGTTCTGTTCTAGTTCTGTTCTAGTTCTGTTCTAGTTCTGTTCTAGTTCTGTTCTAGTTCTGTTCTAGTTCTGTTCTAGTTCTGTTCTAGTTCTGTTCTAGTTCTGTTCTAGTTCTGTTCTAGTTCTGTTCTAGTTCAGTTCTAGTTCAGTTCTAGTTCTGTTCTAGTTCTGTTCTAGTTCTATTCTAGTTCTGTTCTAGTTCTGTTCTAGTTCTCTTCTAGTTCAGTTCTATTTCTGTTCTAGTTCTGTTCTAGTTCTGTTATAGTTCTGTTCTAGTTCTGTTCTAGTTCTGTTCTAGTTCTGTTCTAGTTCTGTTCTAGTTCTGTTCTAGTTCCGTTCTAGTTCTGTTCTAGTTCTGTTCTAGTTCTTTTCTAGTTCTGTTCTAGTTCTTTTCTAGTTCTTTTCTAGTTCTGTTCTAGTTCTGTTCTAGTTCCAGTTCATTTCTAATTCTATAACAATATTAATTTCTCACTTTCTTTTATCTTGTTTTAGATCTGATATGAAATCGATTGTTTTAATCTTGGCCAATGCCAATGCTGAAGTTACCAATGCCAATGTTAGTCCTAGAGATGTTAGGACTCCCCTACTATTGGCCTGTGCCATTGGCAATTTAGCCATAGCTCAACTATTAATATGGGTAAGTTTCCATTAACTCGTAACAGATAAACTAAACAGATTTAACTTATTCCAAAAAAATTCCATTACAGAATGGTGCCAACATTAAACATACCGATCATGAGGGACGCACTTGTTTGGCTTATGCTCGGGCGGCTCAATCTTTAGCCACCGCCAAATCTTTGAAAGCCGCTGCAGCAGCAGCTGCTGCTACGCAAAATGCCAGCAGTACCAGTAATACAAATTCCAGTATGGCTAGCAATACTTCATCGTCATCATCTTCGGTATCGAATGCCACAACCACCTCAACAAATTCTCACTCAGCTAACAGTAGCAGCAGTACGGCTGCCAATAGCTCCACCAGCAATGGTGGTATACCAGCACCACATTACAGTGTAGAGGAAACTACTGCTTTAGTGGAACTTTTGACGGGTTTGGGTTGTCCCGAATCGGCGCCTCTTACCGCAAGTGGTACTTTGCCTAGACGTAGAGATACTTTGGGTACACCTTATGAAAAAACTGTTTCCGGGGTGATATAAATAAATTAATAATTTAAGCATCTTTTTTCTAAAATCTAGAGATATTTTTCGATATATACATCTAGTAACTAGGAGACAAGTAGTTTTTTTTTTTAATATTTAAACCATAAAACAAACAAAAACACGCTTAGCTTTTTCTAAAAAAAACATAAACAAAACAAAACAAACAAACCGTTATAATTTAGTTTTAAATTTTAATTTTAAAAGTTTTTAAAGGCCTACATTTTTAAACAAAAATCTAAGAACATTAAACCTCATAAATTTTGTAATTTAAATTTTTACAAATTTAACGCTTTTGTAAAAATTTCAATTTTGTTAACGGGTGTCAAATTTGGGCTGTTAATTAATTTTAAAACTTTTCTTTAGCTTGCTGTAAAATTTCTTTTTTCGCTTCCTTTTTATTACATTTATCTATTAATATTAAATTGTTGAGTTTTTTTTTTTAATTTTTGTATATTTTTTCCTTTTTGTTTTTAAGTTTTGTTAAAGTTTTTTTTTTACTTTTTTTAAAACCTTTCAACCCAAATACTTTTAAATCAGTTTGTAAAATCTATTGTATTAAATTTTCTTAGCAATCTATCTGGCTTTTATAATTGATTCCCTGTTAATTGTTTTCTTCTGTTTTTTTTTTTTAATTAGTTAATCTCCTCTATTTTGTTTATTATTTAATTTTAACAATTAGTGAAAGAAACAAAAATTAAAACCTAGTTTATATAATTGTTTTTAATTGAAAATTATATATTATATGTTTGTATAACTTTTATTGTGTATGTGTGTGTAATGTATATAACTATTATTTTTTATTATTATTATCATTATATTTAAGACAATTATTTATTAAGTTTTATTATTATTTTTATTAAAAATGCAAAAAAGCTATTTTACAAAATATCCCTGAATCTCGTTTTTATTTCTTAAATTGTTAATTCATTTGTAATTCTATTCTTTATTTAAAATATAAAAAATCTAATTTTTTGGGTTAAAATCGTTCCTCTAGCTTTCAAATATTGAATTCATTTGTGGTAATTTTCTAGTTTGTGCTAGTCAACGTATTCTAGTTCAGTCTTTTAGGCTAGTTAGTCTTTCAAATATTCTATTTCAGAAGTCTATTCATTCATTAGTTCATTCAGTATTCATATTTATCTAGTTCATGTGCTAGTTCAGTTCAGTTCTAGTTTAGGTTCTAGTTCAATCTAGTTCATCTAGTTCAGTTATAGTTCAGTTCTAGTTCAGTTCTAGTTCAGTTCTAGTTCGTCTAGTTAGGTTCTAGTTTTCAGTTTCTAGTTCCAGTTCGTTCTAGTTCAGTTCTAGTTAAGTTCTAGTTCAGTTATTAGTTCAGTTCGAGTTCAGTTCTAGTTCAGTTCTAGTTCAGTTCTAGTTCAGTTTAGTTCAGTTTCAGTTCTAGTTCAGTTCTAGTTCAGTTCTAGTTCAGTTCTAGTTCAGTTCTAGTTCAGTTCTAGTTCAGTTCTAGTTCAGTTCTAGTTCAGTTCTAGTTCAGTTCTAGTTCAGTTCTAGTTCAGTTCTAGTTCAGTTCTAGTTAGTTCAGTTCTAGTTCAGTTCTAGTTCAGTTCTAGTTCAGTTCTAGTTCAGTTCTAGTTCAGTTCTAGTTCAGTTCTAGTTCAGTTCTAGTTCAGCTCTAGTTCAGTTCTAGTTCTGTTCTAGTTCAGTATGTCAGTAGTTCAGTTTTAGTTCAGTTCTACTTCGGTTCTAATTCAGTTCTAGTTCAGTTCTAGTTCTATTCTAGTTCAGTTCTAGTTCAGTTCTAGTTCAGTTCTAGTTCAGTTCTAGTTCAGTTCTAGTTCAGTTCTAGTTCAGTTTCTAGTTCAGTTCTAGTTCAGTTCTAGTTCAGTTCTAGTTCAGTTCTAGTTCAGTTCTAGTTCAGTTCTAGTTCAGTTCTAGTTCAGTTTAGTTCAGTTCAGTTCTAGTTCAGTTCTAGTTCAGTTCTAGTTCAGTTCTAGTTCAGTTCTAGTTCAGTTCTAGTTCAGTTCTAGTTCAGTTCTAGTTCAGTTCTAGTTCAGTTCTAGTTCAGTTCTAGTTCAGTTCTAGTTCAGTTCTAGTTCAGTTCTAGTTCAGTTCTAGTTCAGTTCTAGTTCAGTTCTAGTTCAGTTCTAGTTCAGTTCTAGTTCAGTTCTAGTTCAGTTCTAGTTCAGTTCTAGTTCAGTTCTAGTTCAGTTCTAGTTCAGTTCTAGTTCAGTTCTAGTTCAGCTCTAGTTCAGTTTCTAGTTCTGTTCTAGTTCAGTTCTATGTCAGTTCTAGTTCAGTTTTAGTTCAGTTCTACTTCGGTTCTAATTCAGTTCTAGTTCAGTTCTAGTTCTATTCTAGTTCAGTTCTAGTTCAGTTCTAGTTCAGTTCTAGTTCAGTCTAGTTCAGTTCTAGTTCAGTTGTAGTTCAGTTCTAGTTCAGTTCTAGTTCAGATCTAGTTCAGTTCTAGTTCAGTTCTAGTTAGTCTAGTTCAGTCTAGTTCAGTTCTAGTTCAGTTCTAGTTCAGTTCTAGCTTCAGTTCTAGTCAGTTAGTTCAGTTCTCGTCAGTTCTAGTTCAGTTCTAGTTCAGTTCTAGTTCAGTTCTAGATTCAGTCTAGTTCAGTTCTAGTTCAGTTCTAGTTCAGTTCTAGTTCAGTTCTAGTTCAGTTCTAGTTCAGTTCTAGTCAGTTCTAGTTCAGTTATAGTTACAGTTCTAGTTCAGTTCTAGTTCAGTTCTAGTTCAGTTCTAGTTCAGTTCAGTTCAGTTCTAGTTCAGTTCTAGTTCAGTTCTAGTTCAGTTCTAGTTCAGTTCTAGTTCAGTTCTAGTTCAGTTCTAGTTCAGTTCTAGTTCAGTTCTAGTTCAGTTCTAGTTCAGTTCTAGTTTCAGTTCTAGTTCAGTTCTAGTTCAGTTTCATTAGTTCAGTTCTAGTTCAGTTCTAGTTCAGTTCTAGTTCAGTTCTAGTTCAGTTCTAGTTCAGTTCTAGTTCAGTTCTAGTTCAGTTCTAGTTCAGTTCTAGTTCAGTTCTAGTTCAGTTCTGGTTCAGTTCTAGTTCTGTTTTAGTTCAGTTCTAGTTCAGTTCTAGTTCAGTTCTAGTTTAGTTCTAGTTCAGTTCTAGTTCAGTTCTAGTTCAGTTCTAGTTCAGTTCTAGTTCAGTTCTAGTTCAGTTCTAGTTCAGTTCTAGTTCAGTTCTAGTTTAGTTCTAGTTCAGTTCTAGTTCAGTTCTAGTTCAGTTTTAGTTCAGTTCTAGTTCAGTTCTAGTTCAGTTCTAGTTCTGTTCTTGTTCTGTTCTAGTTCTGTTTATTTCTGTTTTATTTCTGTTCTAGTTCTGTTCTAGTTCAGTTCTAGTTCAGTTCTAGTTCTGTTCTAGTTCTGTTCTAGTTTTGTTCTAGTTTTGTTCAGTTCTGATCTAGTTCTGTTCTAGTTCTGTTCTAGTTCTGTTCTAGTTCTGTTCTAGTTCTGTTCTAGTTCTGTTCTAGTTCTGTTCTAGTTCTGTTCTAGTTCTATTCTAGTTCTGTTCTAGTTCTGTTCTAGTTCTGTTCTAGTTCTGTTCTAGTTCTGTTCTAGTTCTGTTCTAGTTCTGTTCTAGTTCTGTTCTAGTTCTGTTCTAGTTCTGTTCTAGTACTGTTCTAGTTCTGTTCTAGTTCTGTTCTAGTTCTGTTCTAGTTCTGTTCTAGTTCTGTTCTAGTTCTGTTCTAGTTCTGTTCTAGTTCTATTCTAGTTCTGTTCTAGTTCTGTTCTAGTTCTGTTCTAGTTCTGTTCCAGTTCTGTTCTAGTTCTGTTCTAGTTCTGTTCTAGTTCTGTTCTAGTTCTGTTCTAGTTCTGTTCTAGTTCTGTTCTAGCTCTGTTCTAGTTCTGTTCTAGTTCTGTTCTAGTTCTGTTCAAGTTCTAGTTCTGTTCTAGTTCTGTTCTAGTTCTGTTCTAGTTCTGTTCTAGTTCTGTTCTAGTTCTGTTCCAGTTCTGTTCTAGTTCTGTTCTAGTTCTGTTCTAGTTCTGTTCTAGTTCTGTTCTAGTTCTGTTCTAGCTCTGTTCTAGTTCTGTTCTAGTTCTGTTCTAGTTCTGTTCTAGTTCTAGTTCTGTTCTATTTCTGTTCTAGTTCTGTTCTAGTTCCGTTCTACATCAGTTCTAAAGTTTTAGTTTGGATTTTCTTCAAAACTAAAAAGCTGGCCATTGTTTGCAAATCTAAACAAAAATGTATACAAAAACAACAAAAAAAGTAATAAATTATTAAAAAAAAATCCAAAACAAATTAGCTTTTTCCAAAAACAATCACCAGAAAATAAATATAAAACAAAAGATTAAAACACCTTGAAACACGCTTAAAATTGAATTAAAATTTAAAAAACAAAATCCTTTAAATAATTATAAAACCCTTAAAAAAATATATAATAAATTTACTTAAAATACGTAAATATAAAAGCTAAAATTCTTAAAGACAAAAAAATACTGAAAAACAAACTTTATAAAACAAAATTTTTCAAAAAACAAAGAATTTAACTAAATACTAGAAAAAGAAAATCTCAGTTTTATTATAAATTTTAATACTTGATTAATAAAATCTATAATTTATAAATGAAATTATAAAAAAATAAGCTAAAGGTAGGGTAATTTATTCAAGAAAAAGTAAAGAGTAATTTTTTTTAAATAATTAATTTTTAAAAAATGTATAAAACATAAATTTATGGCATATTAATTTATTAGAAAAAACAAAACAAATATTGTTTAAAAATATAATAATTTAATGAAAAACACAATTTAATTGGAAAGCAAAAGTATTGCAATAAAACAAAAACAAAAAATAATAAAATAAATATTTAAAAATACCCCATATAAAACAGCTTGGTGTTTTATTACTAGTTTTATAAATCCTTAAACTGGCAACCCTGGAATTATAAGTATTAAATGTTACTTTCTAAACACTCTTCAAAAATGTCTGAAAAGTTCATAACCGACTACGTGTTTATTAAAAGAATTCCATCGCTTTCCATTTCTTCTAAAAATTTACTTAAATGTTGGTAACCCTGGTAAAATAAATATTAAATTCTACAAAAATTCTCAAAACATAATAAACATCTTAAAAATTATCATATATTTGCTTTAAACATCATTAAATTTACATGTGTACAGGTGTTTGTTTGTTTTGATTTCATTTACTTAGCCGATGACGTCACACACAAAAATGAATGCAATTTTGTCCAACTGCGAAAATCGACTGTTTTCGTTTTCTTATTACTCGGCTTACAGAATGTCAACAAACACAACAAGGGGTGTTTTGCAAATTTTTTAAAATAATTTCCACAGCATACTTTAGGGATGTGAAAAGTATCTGAAACAGCCTGTTGCCAAAATACTGCACAGGGCAACTCAAATACTTTTCACATCCCTAAAGTATGCTATGGAAATCATTTTAAAAAAATTTGCAAAACACCCCTTGTTGTGTTTGTTGACATTCTGTAAGCCGAGTAATAAGAAAACGAAAACAGTCGCTTTTCGCAGTTGAACAAAATTGCATTCATTTTTGTGTGTGACGTCATCGGCTAAGTAAATGAAAAAAAAAACAAACAAACACCTGTACACATGTAAATTTAATGATGTTTCAAGCAAATGTAAGTTAATTTATAAGATGTTCATTATGTTTTGAGAATTTTTGTAGAATTTAATATTTATTTTACCAGGGCTACCAATGTTTAAGTAAATTTTAATATGAAATAATAATGAAAAATGTAAATTTTAATGATGTTCTAAAGAAATGTAAGATAATTTTAACAGATTTTTAGAATATTATACCTAATAATGTTAGCTTTTTGTTTAAGAACAATTATTTCATAGAATTTAAAACTTATTTTACTAGTGTTGCCAACAAATACTCAAAAAACTGAAAATTTACCTTCATGCTATCTTTTTAAAAGATTTGGACTTCTTTTCAATTGCAGTTAGTTCAGATATAGTTCAGTCCTAGTTCTGTTCTTGTTCTGTTTCTAGCTCTGTTCTAGTTCTGTTGTAGTTCAGTTCTAGTTCTCTTTTAGTTCTGCTCTAGTTCAGTTCTATTAGTCTTCTCTTTAAGTTCTGTTCTAGTTCTTTTCAAGTTCTCTTTTAGTTCTGCTCTAGTTCAGTTATAGTTTAGTTCCGTTTTTAGTTCGTTTTAAGTCGTTTCTAGTTCAGTTCTAGTTCAGTTCTAGTTCAGTTCTGTTCTAGTTCTGTTCTAGTTCAGTTCTAGTTCAGTTTTAGTTCAGTTCTAGTTCAGTTCTAGTTCAGTTCTAGTTCAGTTCTAGTTCAGTTCTAGTTCAATTCTAGTTCAGTTCTAGTTCAGTTCTAGTTCAGTCCTAGTTCAGTTCTAGTTCAGTTCTAGTTCAGTTCTAGTTCAGTTCTAGTTCAGTTTCTAGTTTCAGTTCTAGTTCAGTTCTAGTTCAGTTCTAGTTCAGTTCTAGTTCAGTTCTAGTTCAGTTCTAGTTCAGTTCTAGTCAGTTCTAGTTCAGTTTCTAGTTCAGTTCTAGTTCAGTTCTAGTTCAGTTCTAGTTCAGTTCTAGTTCAGTTCTAGTTCAGTTC